>NW_025954384.1:0-43396 GCF_022376455.1 Epithele typhae | reverse complement strand
ACCTACGCTGCCCGTGCCTCATCTCCGGGTGACGCACAACAAGACCTCATGGGCGACATCGTGCGCAGTTTCCACGATCTCGCCGTGCTCTCGCGCGTGCGATGGAGGCTGCCCTCGGATCCGGCCCTCCCGTTCCACCTCGCTGCGCTCGAGTTGATGCGGGCGGCGCTGAGCGGGGGCGCGGTGGACCCCTAGTGTTTCGATGGACAAGTCGGTCCGCGCTCCTGGGTTCTTTATTGTGTTACTATGGCTTTTTCTGTCTCTCACGCAGCTCTCCTCGTCTCCCGCTCTCTCACTCGCATATCTGGTGTCTCCGTATAATGCACTTCCGTCAGGGACTCGCTCTTGCCATCTAGTGTACGTAGTCAACTCCAATCCCGCTCGTCCATCGCATGTTCTTCTGTCGCAGTGCTCATACACCTGTACATCACCCATATAATATGCACTTGTATCAACTATAAGTACGTCGTTCTCTGTCAGCCCGCCTCAACGACGGCGGGTGGGTTGTTGGCACCGATTGTTCAGTCAGGCCGAGCTGCTGGACTATGCCGGCAAGTGGGCTGACATCTCCTGAAGGCAGGTTGGCGTTTTCTGCTTTCATCACTTCGTCACTCTTCTAACTTTGATGTGCGTATTATTTGGGAGGGTGTTCTAGGTCAGAACGTACCCACCCAGAACGGGGTGGTACTATGCTCTCGAGTCAACCCTGTCAAAGACGGAGTCGCAGCCAGGCGAAAATATCAGCAGTCCCCCGCAGGTCTCGCCTGTGCAGTGTGCAGCCCATCGCGCCTGCGTTATGTGGTCAGCCTCACATGCACATGCGTGTGCTCCGAAGGCGACCGGTTATTTATGGATGGGCTGACCGTGGAGCAGGGTGGTGGGCGGGCACGGCATGCCTGCCGAATGTCCGCCGCAGAGGCGCAACCCATCTTTGCCAGCCGCAGAACTCGAGGTATAAAAGCCAGCCTAGCCGGAGACAACTCCTCAGCAGCAGCTCATTCGTCTTCGTCTAGCATTTTCTTTTGCTCTCAACCGTCTTCTCTTCTTTGCTTCACGAACTCCCTCCACACCCTCTTCTTCAACCCTCTGCCAACTCCCGAGTCTACTCCCACGATGCAGTTCAAGTCGCTCTTCCTCGCCCTCGCCACCCTCTACGCCATGGTTGCCGCGTCGATGGTGACGGTCTCGTACGACCATACCTACGACAACGCGTCGAGGAACCTGTCGATGACGGCGTGCTCGGACGGGCCGCACGGGCTGGAGTCCAAGTTCCCGACCTTCGGCTCGCTCCGGCATTTCCCCAACATCGGCGGCGCGGTCGCGATCGCGTTCTGGGACTCGCCGTCGTGCGGCTCGTGCTGGCGGCTCACGTACGAGAACCGGAGCATCAACGTCCTCGCCGTCGACCACGCCGCCGATGGCTTCAACATCGCGTTCGCGGCGATGAACAAGCTCACGAACGGCCAGGCGAGGTCCCTCGGCCGGGTCAACGCGACGGCGAAGGAGGTGTCGGCGAGCGCGTGCGGGCTTTGAGCCTGGAGGTGAGTTCAGGGGGCGCTGCGCACTGGATGCATTTGCTCACCTGTGCCGTGTATCTGCAGCTCCCTACTCTCGATGAGTTTTACGAAATCAGGACTTTGGACACGGACATCACGGACTGCTATCACCATATCACGGACTTGTTTGTACACGCTACACGTTTTGTTTGAATGCACGCTGTATTCTGAGCGTCGATATAACCCGTTTGCTGAGAGACCATCAGCCAACGATTTGCGGCAGATCCGAGATCCGAGGCCTGGGTGCATGTGATTACCCCGCGGACGGTCCCTCCGGGCGAGCGCCTGTTCTGCGCGTTCAAGAGCTCGCCCAGGCTTTCGAGGTTGGCCCATTGCCTCCATCCCGTCGCCCCGGCCACTCTCGACCATGTTCCGCGCTGCTGCTCGTGCTGTCGCCCCTGCTTCTTCTTCTTTCCGCCAGAGGGTACTCCCTCAGTCTGTGGCTGCCACGCGGTTCGTCCTACACACCCACGAGATGCATGTATTTGCAAGGACTCATGTCGACGTCGCAGACACTTCTCCCAATCACATGCAGTAGCATCTGAGTTGCGACCCACGTCACTGGACACGTTCACGGAGGAGGAGGAGATGCTCCGCGAGTCCGGTGCGTTGCACACGGTGCTCTGCAGAGTGCCCGCGAAAGGGCTTACATTCGGTTCCAGTCAGGAGATTCGCGGAGGATGTCGTGGCACCCAAGGTCCGTACCATGGATGAGGAGGAGAGGATGGATCCCAGTGTCATCAAGGCGCTCTTTGAGCAGGGCGTGCGTTACCCCGTACAGACTCTTCACTACATCTCCATGCTTAACCTTCTCTGTCCCTTCAGCTTATGGGCATTGAGACCAGCGCGGACCACGGCGGCGCCGAGTCTTCCTTTACTTCCGCAATCATTGCAATTGAGGAGCTCGCACGCGTCGACCCCTCGGTATCTGTCATGTGCGACGTTCATAATACTCTCGTGAACACCGTTGTCCGCAAGTACGGCACCAAGGAGCAGCAGGACGAGTGGCTTCCTAGGCTCTCTGAGTCCATGGTGAGTGTTTGCCTTTGTCGTATCAGCTGTATGCGCTCAACAATCCCTTCCCAGCTCGGCTCCTTCTGCTTGTCAGAACCGGCCTCAGGTTCCGATGCGTTTGCTTTGCAGACAAGGGCGGTGAAGGACGGTGACGACTGGATCATCAACGGCACGAAAATGTGGATCACCAACTCATATGAGGCCGACTTCTTCCTCATCTTCGCCAACGTATGTCTTCTTTCCCTCTTTCCCTCTCCTTCGCCGCCCTAACCCGTGTCCCTTCAGGTTGATCCCAGCAAGGGCTACAAGGGCATCACCTGCTTCATCGCGACCAAGGACATGGGCATCCAAATCGCCAAGAAGGAGCAGAAGCTCGGCATCCGTGCCTCCTCCACCTGCTCTCTCGCCTTCGACGACCTCCGCGTCCCCGCCGCGAACGTCCTCGGCGGCGAGGGCAAGGGCTACAAGATCGCCATCGAGATCCTCAACGAGGGCCGCATCGGCATCGCCGCCCAGATGCTCGGCCTCGCCCAGGGCGCGTTCGACAAGGCGGTGCCCTACACCTTCCAGCGCTCGCAGTTCGGCCGGCCCGTCGCCAGCTTCCAGGGGCTCGCCTTCCAGCAGGCCGAGGCCGCGGTCCAGCTCGAGGCCGCGCGGATGCTCACCTACAACGCCGCGCGCCGCAAGGAGGAGGGCCGCGAGTTCGCGCGCGAGGCCGCGATCGCCAAGTACGCCGCGAGCCAGGTCGCGCAGAAGGTCTCTGGCGCGGCGATCGAGTGGGCTGGGGGCGTCGGCTTCACGCGCGAGACGGGGATCGAGAAGTATTGGCGTGACTCGAAGATCGTGCGTTGGTTCTCCACCTCGCGCTTCTCCCGCTCTCACACTCGTGCCGTCTTTCGCAGGGCGCTATCTACGAGGGGACGTCGAACATACAGCTGCAGACTATCGCCAAGTTCATCCAGAAGCAGTACTCATGAGAGGGGGCTGGATATGTTTCGTACCATAGGAAGGCTTGATGACACACTGTACATTGCATCACACAATACTTCCGGATATTATCCATCGAGCGTAAGCTCTGGACCGTCACTTCAGAGCGGTGTGCATGATTGCAGCAAGTGAACAACACAGCAGCATCAGAAAGGCATAAGGCCTAGTGCACCCTGACAAGACCCTTCGATATCCGCAATCTGTAGACGGCGTGTGAGCACAAGCGCACAACAACGCACATATCAGCCTCACCTCCTTAGGGGCGTTGACACTAAGGACCACCGGACGCTTCTTGCCAACTACCACCTCATCCTCTATCCGGATGCCGATGTTGTGGAAGTGCTTGGGGAACTCCGGTAAAGGAGGCACATAGACGCCTACGGAACGCCATGAACGCTAGCCAGACAGATCGCAGGCAGTCCGCTCACCCGGTTCAATGGTGATGACCATGCCCGCCTTCACCGGTGCGTTAGTGTTCGTCAGACTAGACTCGTGTAGGTCTGCAGAGAGTCGCGTCAGCGAGCGACGACGGGACACTAGGGAAAAGCACATCGCACCAATCCCAACCGGGTGCCCCACCAGATGGGGGTACAGCGTGTCCAAGGAGCCTGAGCCCAGCGGGAAGTTAAAACCTATCCGGTCGAGCTCCCGGCGGAGCTTGCTCGACGACTCGCGGTGGAGGTGCATGATGGACATGTCGGCCTCCTCCGTGCAGAGCGTGATGAGGTGCTTCTGGACCTCGAGCACGGCGGTGTATAGGGCGGCTTGCTCGGGGGTGAATTTTCCGTTGGCGGGGAAGGTACGAGCTGGGGTGCATAGACATGAGGGCGCGTCCGCGGGTAAGGTGCGAGAGGACGTACTGATGTCTGAGGCGTATCCGTTGTATTCGCAGCCTGCGTCGATTAGGACCATCTCGTGGTCCGCGATTAGTTGATTATTTGATGTGTAGTGTATAATGAGTGCGTTGGGGCTGCAGATAACGGTGAGCAGAATGGCATGGGGGCATACACGCATCGGCCACATACCCAGATGCTACAACGGGGACGTATGCGGGACGTTGCGACCCTTCTCGGGCGCAGAGGTACTCGAAGTGCGCGGCGACGGCATGTTCGGAAATACCAGGCTCGGTGAACCTCATGGTCTGCGGGTACTATCGTTACACTTTCTGAAGCAGCAAACACGACGGCCACTCACTTTGTTGTGCGCGTTCGCGCTTATGTCCGCCGCCTGCCGCATAACCGCCTGCTCCGCCTCGCTCTTCACCGCGCGCAGACGGCCAATCTCAGGTGCAAGTGGTTTACGTTTCGACGCGCTCAACGAGTCCAGGATGGAGTCGTACTCCGTGCGCGACATGCTGCCCGGGGTAAGGTACTGCCCAGGTGCACCCGATCAACGTCCACACCCTCCGCACACACCTGACTGAGCAAGCGTACCTTCAGCAACGTTTTTGGCGACACCGCGCGCGACCTCTTGGAATGGTTCGGCACGTCGATGTACACGGCCGACGCGATCGCGGTGACACTCTTCAGCACACACGGCAGCACGGCGATGGGCTCCGCCTCGTCCGCACCGAAGAACTTGATCACGTCGTCGGGCGCAGTCTTCGCCCCGTCCCACTTCTCCTTCATAGGGTCCGTGCCGGTGGAGAAGATGTACATGTAGTACCCGCGCGGGCTGGACGGCCGCTTCTCGAGCACAAGCGCGGCGTCGGGTTCGTCGAAGCCGGTGAGGTACCAGAAGTCGGACGACTGGCGGAACTTGTAGCTGAACGCGGAGAGTATCAGCATACAGACAAAGATGGCCATTGAATGGCACTCACAAGATCTCTGGGGCACAGAGCAAGTCGTATGTGAGCTCGCGTGTCGGACGGGAGGAGGCAAGCCCACTCACGTCCACTCATGTACTTCACCTGGCCCGCCACGCACACGACGACACTCCCGTCCGGCAGTCCCTTCATCAGCTCCCTCCGTCTCCACTCGTACTCTGATTGCTTGATCCCCGGCGTGGTTTCATGGTCGCGTATGAGGTGCCGATGGGACTTGGGGAGTGGCTGGCCATAACGGGTGGGTTTGAGCTGGGAAAAGCCGTTGACGGAGACGGCGGTGGCATGTGTGCGTGCATGACTCGCGAGCGGGTGGGGAGAGTGTCGCAGGCGTGGTGGGACGAGGGCAGCCCGTGCCAGAAGCGAGTGAGACGGTGGCAGCGAGCGGACAAGCATGAGCGTCTCTCGCTCGGACGCGGCGGCTGAGCGGACCGACGATCCCTCCTCCTCCTTCCGTGACGCCGACTGACCCATCCCTCGTCCCCCTTGCCCCTTATGGGACAAAAACACCAAGCCTTTCTCATCGTCCGTGTAAAGTATCATGGCAGGCCAGCAGGCTACCCTGGCAATCGTCGTTGCATCGCCGCCTTACGCGACCAATTTTGCTACAGCTCCTTCCCTATTACTGCCCGCGCCGCTTCATAGAATGTGGCCATCGTGCTCGCTGAGGTCTGCAGCCTAGATGGCCAGTATGCCCGCCGCCTAAGCCTGTCGCCCAAGATTCCACACATACCGTGCCCTTACACTAGCTCTCCACTCGGCGTCGCGTGGATGACCAACCTCCTGCCAGACGAGCAAGGCGATTACTTTGACGTGAAGGACGTTGCCAACCCCCGCGTTTTGTTCCCTTTCTTGCCGAACTTTAGCCTCGACGATCTCGAGTGGTAATAGATACGTGAGCGCAGAATGGTACCAACCTCAAAATTAGCGTGTATCATCGAGTTAGCAATGAGGTGTACGAGTTGTCGCTGTTGAAACGCTGATCAGTTGGGTGGGATCAACAACGGCGTGCGTGTGCCATCAATGTGAGAAGATTGGGTGAGGTAGATTATGGCAGGAGATGATCGCTGAGGAATTGACGATACTTACAGCCTGCGACCATCATGGACCACGGTGCACGTGGGCGCTAGCAAGCGCCTGCCGACGCAACTTCTCTGACTACTGCTTTGATCCTCTTGTCTTCCCATCGCCTTCGACATACCATGAGCCACAACCACACATCCAAACGATACGCCTTACATTACAAGCCTCCGATCCTGGAGGCGCAAGTCTTCTGGCAATAAGACAATCTGCAGTCTGAAAAATCGCAGACTATGGGTTCAACTTCTGGGAGGTGGCTGAAGGTGTGTTCCTTCGTTGAAGGTGATCGCGCGCTCTAGAACACGGCCCTCAAAGATACTGCCGCGTAAGGAGGTCTTCGATTCTGGGACCATGCGCATTAGACCGTCCGCGTGCGGCCTCGTGCAAATCCTTCTCTATCTGGTGTAGAAGGCATCCCATCCGTCGCAAATGCCATGGCTTAGTACTGCCTATCGCATACGCAGCCGATGCAGACCCACACGGCGGACCGTGATCAGGGGTCCAGCGTGCAACGCGAAAGCTGCGCCGACCCTCACCGACCCCGCGCTGAGTCATTTCCCTCGCTCTGGCGGAGGTCCCAGTGGGTCGATTTCGAAACCTCCTGCTGGCTCGAGGTCTCTTCCCACATGTATAAAGCATCCGTACTGTCCCCAAAGGCGACCTAACTACCCGCGCGGAACTCTACCATGATCCAGACCACGAAACTCGGCGGGACGGCGGCTGACGTCGTGGTGGCTAAAGTTGCAGTACGTGGAACCACGCCATACCTATCGTTCTCTGCTGAACACTTACATGCACTAGCATGGACTGATGACCATGACGTATGTACACCAATATAGGCATGGATGACGCTTTTCTGACATGTACACATGCAGTATGAGGGGGAACGTTCCGGATGAACAAGCCTTTGAATCAATCAAGAGTGGTGTCGACTCACTCCCTCCGGGCGTGAAGATGATGCTGAATAGCGGCGAGTATTCCCTCGCACTCACTGTGCATCTTACGTTAACCCTATGTCGCCCCACAGCTGATTTTTATGGAGAGGGTCACGGTATAGGCAACCTGGAGCTTTTGGCCCGCTTTTATGACAAGTACCCGGAATATGCGGATCGGACATTCCTGTCCGTAAAGGTCGGTCACATCTCCTGCGCATACGAAGGACATGCAGCTGACCATTGCGTCAAAGGGGGGCTTCTCGATGATGTCGGAAGGGACTCATACCTTGTGCGTGTCTCATAAGTTTTACATCATCGGATTCCCGACGCCTGCGCAGAGAGACAATCTTTAAGACTAGTGTCGAGCGATCTATCACCGCACTTCGCGGGACGAAGAAGATCGACCTTTTTCAGCCGGCACGCCTCATGCGTGAGTTCACCGTGGAGGACCACGTGAGGTACCTCTCTGCGATGATCAAGGAAGGGAAATTCGATCACCTGGGGCTTTCCGAAGTGGGCGCGGCTTCTCTGCGACGTGGTCATGCGGTATGTCATCAGTTTTCTTCACTTCATCGCCAGGCCTTGACACCATAGCCTTTTGCTCAACTCAGGTGTACCCGATTTCCGTGGCCGAGATCGAGATCAGTCCCATGTCTTACGAAGAAGAGACGAAAAAGGGTATGTGCATTCCAATCCAGATCAAGTTTTTATCGTTTACCCCATTGTAGTCATCGCTGTAGCAGCGGAGCTCGACATCGCCATCAACGCATACTCGTTAGTCGACATGCCTCCCAGGTTGCGCTCCTGTTTCTCACCGTCTGTCCCTGATTAGTCCCCTCGGCCATGGCCTCACAACTGGCAACATCAAAACCGTCGAAGACCTTAACAGTCCGCCAATCTTTCTGTATGATCACCCGGCGTCGACACTGATTTACTGCATAGGCGGATTTCTTAGACTCGACCGCTTCAAGGGGGAGGTTCGTATCATCCATGAGTTTGGCGGTCTAGGCGGCGGTTGACGCTCCATCGTCAGAACTTTGAGCACAACCAGATTCTCGTTGCAGCCTTGGTGGCCATGGCTGGCAAGAAGGGGTGTACGCCTGCCCAGCTCAGCATCGCCTGGGTGGGTTCGCTTGGCGACAAGATCATCCCGCTCCCTGGATCCTCGTACGTCTCCTTCGGGACTTCTGTCCTTCCCAATACGGTCGCGCTCAACGTGTGTGTTCGTTGCAGGAGGAAAGAGCGCACGCTCGAGAACCTGGGCGCGACCAAGGTGGACATGACCACGGAGGACATGGCTGAGATTGCGAGTATCCTCGAGAAGCACCCCGTCCGTGGTCACAGGTATTTCGGCGAGAGCGTCGATGTGCGGTTGTGGGGATGAATCGCGCTCGGCTCTGTCGGGAGCGCACAGGACTGAGGAAATAAAAAGAATGCGTCGTGACCGGTTCTCGATGAAATTCGACGTGAGATCTCCAAACGACAACATCGCTATGTCTCCGTCTGACTCCAGCAGAGTGGAAATAAGACACAGCATCAAATGCGACTCCGTACCCCGGTGAGAAGGATCGAGGGGGCGCGCGACGCTGAGGACGGCCTGACATGCGGCGTCAAACATGGGGTATTTGGACCCGCCAATGAATTTTTCGTTTTCCTCCTTTGTGTCTATGTGTACTCTCGACCAACAGGCCCGGGCCCTCAGAGGTGTGTACAAGAATGTTCAGGGCGGAAGGCTAGTATTCATCATGCTCTGTCGCATTAGGAGAAAATGACTTGCGCCCGAATACTGGCACCATGGGCCCAAGAGCTCGGAAATGGATGTAAGGCCAAGATCGAATCGCTGCACGCAGCGCATCCCTCAAGGCCTCATAGGACGTTGTAATCAGGGGTGTGTCGGCAGCACCTAGGAGCCTGGGCACGATTGTGGGCCCGGCGGCCCGGTATGTGCCGTGATGTCGAACGTCCCTAAATGGGCAGCGAACATGACTTCATCTTCCTCCTTTGTGACTTCGTGGGCGCGGC
The DNA here is from genome assembly GCF_022376455.1 of Epithele typhae. Classification (NCBI taxonomy): domain Eukaryota; kingdom Fungi; phylum Basidiomycota; class Agaricomycetes; order Polyporales; family Epitheliaceae; genus Epithele; species Epithele typhae. Next base: position 33,980 of record NW_025954384.1, on the reverse strand, counting down.
TGGGCCGACGCTTCCGCACACTCCCGAGATGGACGATAGTGCGCGCATTTGTGACTCGTCGTCCTCTTCCACAATAGGACAAACTCACCCAGGCCACTGCTCGGGATCGAAGAAAGGATCCGGGGTGGATTGTATAAAGTCGAGTCGCTGTATGCGCATCCCGGCCCTTACCCCCCTCGTCCCCCTTGCCATCCTCGCCCGCCATGGGACAGAGACACCAAGCTTTCCTCATCGCTCGTGTACGCCCCCACGGTGCTCCAGCCGGCCACCCTGGCAACCGCCGCTGCATAGCTGCCATCCACCACCAATGGTGCTATGGTTCCCTCCCCCTCAACGCTACCCGCCGCTTCATCGACCTCATTCGCCAACCTCTGAACGCGGCCGCTCTGCTCTCCGAGGTCCGCAACCTGGACGGCAAGTACGGTGCTTTCGGTAACAGAGAGCCCACAATCCCCGATATCCCATGCCCATACACGACCTCTCTGTTCGCCACCGCCTGGTCGACCAATCTCGAGACGGGTGAACAAGGCGAATACTATTCCAGTGGATTCTGTTATCTCGACGCCCCCATGGGCTGCTGGGATGGCGGTGAGTGTCTGCCCTTGTCTCGTCCGGACAACGCTAATGCTGTCGAAGACAACAATGACGGTATCACCATCATTGATGTTACCGATCCCTATAATCCGAAGTATTGTTTCATGGTGGCCGACGGGCCTGTACTGGATGCCCCCGGATATCTTGTACAATACTATGAAGATGTCCTTGGATCCACGGACGACATGGGCGAGGAGCCCAGCTCAAGTAAGTGCTCAGCCGTTTGCGAGTTCTGTGCAGTGAGCTCAAACAATGGTATCTCACAGATGCCCATCTCCAATACCTTCGGAATTGCATGCGGCCTTTGCGTAATGTTCCGCTCATTCCATCCAGCCGCCTACAAGAGGCATGGCCTTATGAGCGCTTCTCGGACCCTCCTGCCTCGCGAGACCAGGGCGTTGCGGGAAACGTTCCACCGTCTGAGTCCGGTGCTAGTGACTCACACACTCTCACCGCGCGCAAAGCGGTGGAAACCGGGTGTATCGACGACCTCGTTCAACTTAGTCGCCTTCCAGACGGGGCTCAGCATGTAAAGGACGCTATCGGCGGGTTTATTCCCTATCCAGACAACGCCATGGACCTTCTCGAAGAGGTCTTGCGGGAGACGCACAGGAAGCACCCGAACTTCGTCGACTTGTCTGGCATCCAGCTTTCTCGCGAGCAAATTCTCCGGGTGCTCTCTGGATGGGACGCGGAGGTCAACTGGCTGGATGTCTCCAACAACGCTTCCACCGTCGTAGACGACATCGTCACAATCCTCGCCGCCGCGCCCCGTACTCGGGTGCTCAACCTCATCGGCTGCTCGTCTGTCGAAGACGCCCCTCTTCTCTCCCTCGTCCGCGACTATCCTCCAGAGCTGAAGACTCTCGAGGGCATCCTCCATCCGGCTCTCCTCGACGACAACATTTCGGAACCGGGGATGAAGACGCGCCCCTCCGCGCTCACCATCGTCGATGTCGGCAAGCACAAGTGGGACTCCGAACCCTCCTTTTCATCTCTGGCGCTCTTTACTCCCGCGCAAGTCGTACAATCCCTCACAGACTTGCTCCCGATGTACGGACTCGACAAGAAGGACTCGTACCGTCCCAACTACCCCATTCGGGGGATCACCGAACCTGCAGCCCTGCAAGGCTGCGCGCGGGGGCTCGACGACCCCTGGGGCACGCGCACCGTCGCCAATGTGCCGCTCTCGACGAGATGGGTCCCCCGCGACGCGAAGGTGCTCTGGGTGTTCTACCTTCACCCGGTCCAAGGATGGGCGTTCCTCCGTCTGACGGCGAGAGAAGACGGCGACGGCGAAAGCGTGCCACGCATCGCCGATGCGTACCAGGGCGAGGCTTACCATCTGAAGGGGTTCTTGGAGTGCATGGCGCAGGAAGGACGACCTCTGCCTACTGCGGCCGCGGTCGACCGGCTGGAAGGCCTTCTCGACGTGAAGGACGAGGGTGGTCATGCGATGTTCCCGTTCCTGTCGGATTTGAGCCTCGACAGACTCGAGAACAATTAGAAAAGGCGAACGCAAGGAAGTTTGGTTGAGGGCAGTGGTGTCGCTTCGACATACGCAAGATGTATGAGAATCGGTAGGAGGAGGGAGAGAATGTCATTCAATCATGCCTGCTAGAAGCACAGCCGCATATGGATTCCTAACCCAGTCAAGAGGATGCGAGACAACTTCAGGGTGCATGTAGTGCGCCTGGGCGTTCTCGATCGGCACCAATAAAGCCGCACATTACATAATGTTTGGCGCCCATCGCGGACTCTGAAACGGGCGGCGGGCGTGCGCCAAACACGCGCAAACTCCTGCCAACTCCAACCATCATGGTGAGTATGCCACGTCGCCCCCATATCCCTCTCTGTTCCCTTTCCAGGTGTTGTGTACTCACCCCAACGTCTGTTCTCCCTCGGAAAACCCAGTACGCCGACTCCGCCATCCCTGCAGACCCTTACAACGAGGCCTACAACAATGATCCGCCTCCTGCGTCCGCCGCACCTCCCTCAGAGTCTCGCGACCGTGACCAGCCTCCTCCCCGCGGCCGGTCGCGCTCGCGTAGCCCAGTGAGGTCCTCAAGCTACCGGAGGTCGCCCCCTCCCCGTCGTCCAGCGCAAGCGCCAATTGTATGTCTTGTCCGCATGTTCGAGGCGTGTACGGACTAATTTGGCAAAGCAGGCGCCTAACCCTTCTAACGTGCTCGGTGTCTTTGGACTTAGCATCCGTTCGACCGAGAGGGATTTGGATGACGAGTTTAGCCGCTTTGGACGCGTCGAGAAGGTTGTCATTGTGTATGACCAGAGGGTGAGTTTCGCTTTGCCCTCCCGCCAGCCCTTGTGCTCATACGGTCATAGTCCGACCGCTCCCGTGGGTTCGGATTCATCACGATGTCTACCGTCGACGAGGCGGCGCGATGCATCAAGGAACTCAATGGAGTGGTGAGTCCCGCTGCTTGTCCTCATCTTGCGCAGCTTCTGAGCGGCTTTTGCAGGAGTTGAATGGCCGCCGCATTCGTGTCGACTACTCGGTTACTGACCGTCCTCATGCTCCCACTCCTGGCGAGTACATGGGTCATCGTCGCCGCGAGCCTGAGGTGGGCAGTCGCGACTATGTTCCTCGCGACCGTCACGACGACAGGAATCGCCGTGACCGCGAACCGTACAGAGGCCGTTACGACCGGGACGATCGGGACCGGGACCACTACGGCAGGGACAGCAGGGACTGGCGCGACCGCCGCAGTCCTCCTCCTCGGTCGCGATACTCGCCCGAGTACAGGCGGCGCAGGAGCTACTCCCGCAGCCCCCCGCGTGGCAGCAGCCCCGGCCGGGGTCGGGACTACGACGCTCCGGCGGCCACGAACGGGAACAGCGACTCCCGCTGGTGAAGCAACCGTGCGTTGACTGTCCCATGTGTTGATCGTTACTTTGCTTTGATGGCTCCAAAATGTGTCACTCGCTGTGGATGGCAAGGCGCGGACAAGTGGCAAGCAGAAAGGGCACGGCGGTATTCTTGCGCAAGTTTACGTATCCTCAAGTTCCTCTTTCTGTCTCCGAACTCCGTTCCCCCTTCAATAGCACAAAACCCAACTGTCAAGTTTGCTTTTCGTATCACCTGCAATATCTTGTAACCCCCCTACGACTACATGACATGTGTCCAAGTACAAGACGAATAAATGATGCAAGAGCAGAGTGTCAAGTGCTCACCGTCCAGTCGTCGACCGCAAGTGCAGACCAACTTTGCTGATGTCCTCACTTTGGTAAGACGATTGCCATATGCTCGCTAACCTTCGCACAGAACATGTGCTACTTTGTGTCACCTGTTGTCCCGACCAGGCAAGGTTCTGCAGAGGCTTGTTCCCTAACGCTTGCAAGAACAAGACTCCGCCCCTCCCAGCTCGTGCGTGATCTGGTTCGGGATTGCTTTGCTTGTACCCTTCGTGGTTGTTGTAGCCCATAACCCATGAATACAGACAACGTCATGTTTAGTATCCGCGCGTGGTGTCTACCCGTGGGCGACATCTGCTGTTTCGATACGGGTACTTGGGCCACCGACTGCTTGCAATACTGGCTACGATGTATGACACATACGTCGATGGCATGCATGCCTTGCACCGTGCACGTCGATCACGGTAGCTTACGCCAGCTGGTCGCCCGTGGCGTTGGTGTCGCCACCGAGTGCACGCATGCCTCGAACACTGCACATCACGCCAAATTTCCTGGCAGGATATGTCTGGGATATAACGAATATCGCAGATTTATCCAAGGTCTTTCCTGCCAGGAAGGTTCTGGAATATTCCTCGAAACTTCCCCTTTCCCCAGAAATATCCTGTGCACATCCCGGCTGGCGCTTCCAGGGTACTCGCTATTCCGGGTCGTGCGTTCGTGGCTGTCTGATGGTTCATACGATATTGGTAAAAATGTATATTCTGACATCTACGCTACTGACACGTGCTACAGGGATGCGGGGATACTAGCAGCAACCGGGATTCACAATAGTACGCAGCAGCTGGCCACGGTCGGGGAGCAGGGTCCACGCAGGTTCAGTCCGAGTCGACAGCCTCCAGACTGCCCGTCCCAGGAGTCGTCGGAGCGCTTCTTCGGCAGGCACCTACACCGTTGTCCATCGTGCCATGGACGGCACGTCAGGCGGCGGCGACGGTGGCCCGCGCGCGTGCGCGCGTCGACGACGCCGAGCACGCCGATGCTCTGCGCTCCGCGGCGGACGGTGCGGGCGAGTATGAGGAGCGCGTCGATGTGGCCGACGATGCGGGTGACGACGTTGAGGAGCTTGGCGTTGTCGAGCGAGTCAAACGCGTCACAGATCGCCTGCGCAGCCCTGGAAGCGCTCCGTGTCCTCGCGCGCGCGCCCGTAGGGCCCGAGGGCGTTGAGGACACCGAGCATGCGGTCGAGGAAGGGGAACGTGGGCGGGGTGTTGAAGTACTCCTCGAGCACCTCGATCGTGTCGCGGTGCGGGTAGGGTGGTACCTGAGAGACTTCTTGAGGAACGAGACCGATGCGGGGCCGCAGATCGCGAAGAGATGGGTGGGGAGCCGAGCGAGGGCCAAGTCCTTGAGGGAGATCGTGGACCTCGGAATGGTGCTCCAGGGCGGTTTGACGAGCAGCCGGCCCCACATGTAGAGCATCCTGCAGGGGATGATCACACGCGATGGAGAGGAGGGATGGCGAGGACGAGGATACGGGAGAGAGAGCAGAGAACGCACCTGATCATGTCCATCGCGGGCCAGATCCTCCCATACATGCTCAGGCGGGATCTCAGCGAAGGTGGGGCGGGCGGCTGCCGTGCGATGCTCTTGGGTGAAGGTCTTGGGTGAGGGGTTTCAGCGGCCGATGATTGCACCCCTGCAAGTACTGTAGCTAGATCAATATCACTACGTATATATGAGACAGCGAAACGGGGAGCAGAGAGCCGGTCTCGACTGCAAAGCGGGCTGTGGCACACGCGCTGCAACTTATACCACTTCGCAAGTGTTTGCACTCACCTCGACTCGGGCGCTCCGTTGTCACTCGTGTCCATCGTGTCCATCTTGTCGCACTGACTTCAAGGTGTATCAATTCCAAGGCGGTACGCATACGAGACGAAGGACGTACCCGGGCATCATCGCCACAGTGTTCGGTCGCACTGCGGATGTTTTATAGCACAACTCAGTGCGCATATAATTACCCAAAGAATGAGCTATACTCGCCTTTGCTCCGCCCCAAAATCCCGGGAAAGCCCGTAACACTCTTCATGCACATATAACTGCGGTTGATCCAACCGGATCGGAGGTGAGGCACACCTGGCTGGGGATAAGTGAACCGCCGGTGGGCTGAGCACAGGGACTTTGCAGGCACTCAAAGGTAACGGACGACGAGCCTACTGATAGAGCGGTGCGGCGTTGCGCGATGGGGTTTGGGGGAATGTCATGGTGATGGTTGGACATGGCACTTAGGCCTGAGGAAGGATGGGGGAATGAAGCAAGGGAAATGCAGGGTGCTTCTCGACGCGCAGACGCGTTAAGACGCGCGAGGTGAACAGGTCACGTGGGCATAATTGGTCGCCTGTCATCGAAAATGGCCCGGAAATCCGGATCCCAGTATATACGCGGGATATGTGTTGGATATACAACCTATCCTAAACATTTCCTGACGGGAAATTTGGCGTGATGTGCAGTGGAAGGCGTGCGGTCGCCGGCGAGTGTGCCCCGAGCCGGTGATGTCGGGGTCGCAAGTGTTGCAGACAGCGAAGTGGTCACGCTGGCGCCCTCGGCGCAACACCGACGTCAGGCAGCGGGGCGCGCCGTTCTGGTGAACACGACCCCGGAGGCGAACGCGCGGGTGGCGGGGCGTGTGGTACACCGACACTCGTCAACAGCTCTCAGTTCCGTGTGTTGAGTTCGACGGCCGTGGGCGCATGGCGTGCCCAGCGGGCCTCATCTAGTCGCTCGGACGCGTGCTCGGGACGGGACTGTGACATGGGCAGAACCCAATCCGTCGACGGAGCGCCGCCGCAGATCGCAGCGGGCTCGCGGGCCCAAACGTTCACGGATCTCGACGCGCGAGGCAGCTGGAATTCATCCCGTCGGCCCGAGCGCTCCGTTCTAGGTGTAACGTTCGGGTTTGCTTCTTCCCCTCCGACCATGGTTACCGTCGAACGAGGCATGGGGAGGCTGCGGGCACGAACGATGGGCATCCGTTTGGGTGTAACACTCGTATATACAGTAACACAAGTGTTTGCGGCCCCCGACGATGGAATGCTAATGGGCGGGTTAACACACTTCGAGCCAGGCTTTTAGGGGTCTGCCATCATGTGTTTGCCAGACAATTTATTGGGGGTAGGTCGGGAGAGCCTCGATGGGACATGCACAAACGAGACGCGAGACGAGGGACTGATCTCTGACAACGATCGCCGTTCGTACGTAATGAAACGAGCACGAGTAAAAGGATTGCGAGCAGGCTGGGGGGCACGTTCGAGTCCGCTGCCCGGCCAGGAAAGCGCAAACATATATATACTGACTCGCAGGTACCCGCGCGGGCGCTCCGACGCCTCGAAGTGTGCACGAACTCCGCAACGGACACGGCCAATAGTGAGCGGGGGCGACACTGCCGACAACAGGCTAAGACGACTTCCGAGACCCCATGCCCAGACGATCGACGACGGGAGCCGTTATGCGTACGTACGTTCGCGCGGTCAAAGTCCACACACAGGGATCACCGGGCGCGCAACGCGACACCGCGGACGGCTGAGGTCTGATGGTCGTGTCCCATCTCAAGACACAGAACGTCCCTGTCGCCACACGTGTGCCTCCCCGTGGCCATCCGCGTCCAGCGCGCTCAAAGGGCGTATCTCCCACCGAGAGCCAGATCTAGAGAGGCCGACAGCCCGCGCGAAATCTGCACGCGACACGTGTGCGGGCAAATTGCACGCCTCGCGGCGGGGCTCTCAGAGCGTGCTGCGTTGCGGGTTCTGCTCGCGCGTTCTTCGCGTCTCAGGCGCGGCTGCGTGCGAGAGGCTAGACCGGGGAGAACGTGCGTGTAATGATGCGCTCGCTGATTGCAGGGTCCGATGTGGGCGTTCCGACAGGATGGACATTGAGTACGGGGCCATGCGTCACGGCTCTTTGGACGCCGCGACTTTAACCGGATGGACAGACAAGTAAGGACTGAGCGCGAGCGCGGGGAGACCCGGGGGATCAGCAGCTGAGATTAAGGGTTTTGCTGCGAGGAGGCTAACCGTGCGTGATCCCCGAGAACGCCATGAATGGGCGGCACGGGGCTGCGGCGATATGTCGAGAGGAGAAGACATCTGTCGTGAATGCGCACTGCGCGACAGCGTGCACGCTGGGACGGAGGACGGGAAGCGGAGCAAGGTTTGAGACGACTTTGGCCGGGGCGGTAAGTCAAAGACCAGGAACAGGAACGAGGTGTCGAAGTTTACGGCTTCGCTTGAACAAAAGGCGCTGCGAAGGGCGAAAGCTAGGCCGACGTGGGTGGCGAGCGTTGAGTAGATAGGACTGCGTTTGGGCGAGGTAAAGGGCGCAGAGAGCGCAAGTATGAGGCAAAAGAGGCGAGGCTATGTTTTCAGCATCGGAAGTTGGAATATGAGGCTGACAGGGGCGGGCGAAGAAGATCAGCTGGATGGCTGATGGCGAGGCAGCAATGCCGTGCCCGATAGCGTCACGTGGCAGGCGGGCCGCCGTCCCCTCGCCCCGGACACGGACGCGCCCCATCGAAGCTAGCTCGCAGCGGGATGGACGGCGGAGAACGGGCGCGATCGCCCTCGTCAGCTCGTCGCTCGTGCAGGCGGGGACGGTGCAGACAGGAGGGCGGAGGCCGAGCTCGTCGGGCGGGCAAATCGCTGTCAGGGCGCCTGGCGCCCGTCTCGATCACACGAGTCCGCCGGTGGGAAGATGGCCTGGATGCGCCAAATCCTCATCGCCCCCGCCCGCCCGCGTCCTGCCCTCGCTGTCCCACCCAGACGGGCAGTGGGCGAGGGTGGATGCGACGGCGACGAGGGCGACGGGGGCGGCGGGGGCGGGGGCGACGGGGCGCGAGGGGGGCGGGTCTAGACGCGGCGGCGGGCTGGGAAGCGGCACAACCTTATCCACCATGACGTTGTTTCGGAGGGGCCCCCCAGGAGAGGGTGGCCGGGGGGTGGTGAAAAGGGTTTGGCTCGGGGTGATGTTCTACATAACGACGTCAGCGTCGTCATTAGGCCCAGGGCCACCGGTGACTTCACCACGCACCTCTCCTCTCGTCGTCATCCTCTCCCGGACAGCTTCCCTCTTGCATACGGACGTCATGACCGACCCAGTCCTCGCCGCCAGCCCGCCCACCGACAACGTCATCCCCCCAGACGCCTCCCCGCCCTCTCCCTCCCGCGCACACCACCCCGACGCCCCCGCCCATCGCCCCGCCCCCAATCCAAAACGCAGCACCTTCGACCTCGAACCCAACCCCTTCGAGCAGTCCTTTGCCCGCCCCTCCAACGACTCCTCCCTCCGCACCCAGCAGAAAAGCCCCGAGTCCACCACTCGTTCCTCCGCCTCCCAGCCCTCCTCCCGCAATGATGACTCCCGCACCTCAAAATCTCAGGACCGCGACGACGGCAAGCCGACTCTTCCCCCGATAGACGCGATCGGCTCCCCCGCCGACCCATCAGCCTACACATGGGGCTTCTCCTCCTCGGGCCTCTCCAACTCCCTCAGGTCAGGTCCCCTCTCCCCCGCCATGCTCGCTGGCCCTCAGTCCAACAACCCCAACGACACCCTTACCGCGTTCGATCCCTCCACCTTCCGCACCGGCCTCACTCCCCGCACCGGCCTCACGCCTGGAACAGGTCTCACCCCCATCATCGGCTCCGTCTTCCCTCCTCCCTCCCCTGGCACCGCGGCCTGGCTCAACCTCATGAACTCCAACGCCGCTCCTTCGCTCTCAAATGTGGCCACCATCACCCCCAATACCCTCTCTGCCATCACCGGCGCACTCCCCCCGGGCCCACCCCACCACAACAGCTCGCCCACGAACCCTTCGCCCCTGTCCATGTCCCACACCGCCGCCTACGCCGGTCGCGAGAACGGCCAGCAGAATGCGAACGCCAACTACGTCACCAGTGCCTCTGAGGCGGCGTCTAACTCGACCAACGGCCTCTTCCTCCTTTCACAGGCCCATCAGGAGCTTACTAAGCGAGAGCAGGAAAAAGCCGCCGCTGCCAGTGCCCAGACAAACGGAAACGCCGTCGGCCCCGCCAACGGCAAGCGCGGCACAAAGCGCAAGAGCACGTACGAAGACGCGATGCTCGAGGACAGTCCCGAGCTCGCCCCCCAGGCGCCCCCGAGTGCCAAGGGCGCTTCCTCCAAGCGGACGCGTTCGAACGCCAACTCGGGGCGTGGGAGGCGCAACCAGTCCGAGAGCCTCGGGGAGGAAGAGGAAGAGGAGGACGATGAGCTTCCACCACCGTCACCAGTGTCAAAGAAGGGAGGCTCCAACCAGTCCAAGAAGCCTGAGACGGAAGAGGAGAAGCGGAGGAACTTCCTTGAGCGGAATCGGCAAGGTAACCTTCGTCTTGTTCTTGGCAGTTGTCGCGTCTATACTGACGCGTACCCTCAGCCGCGCTCAAGTGTCGCCAGCGCAAGAAGGCGTGGCTTTCGCAGCTGCAGGCCAAGGTCGAGTACCTCACGAACGAGAACGAGCGGCTGACGTCCGCGCTGGTCGCTTCGCGAGAGGAAATTGCACGCCTATCGGCCCTCGTCGGTGCTGCGTCGGTTGGTCAACCCGTGCCGCTGCCAGTTTCTGGAACAGGAAATGGTATGTCGCTCGGTGTTGGCGTCGGCGTCGGCGGCACCGTCAACGCTGTTGGCGGTGGTGCTGGTGGTCCTCCTATCAGCGTTAACGTCAGCCTCCCACCACCAGGCAAGAGCGCAGTCGCCATGGTCGGCGGTGGCGGACGAGGCTACGGATACTAGACAACATTCCGCTCGCCGCTTCGTGCACCCCACCAGGGACTGGTCGCCCATTGGGTCGCTTAGAGGCAAGCACGCGACGCCGTGGACGGGGCGCGTGCGTTGCTGTCGTCGGCGCAGGCAAGGTTGCGCGCATACACGTCAGTCACCCTCCGCCGTGTCGATTTCCTTTATGGTCCCTCCTCATCCATCATCGCGGTTATGCACTACACGGACATATCTCCCCTGGTTGTGGCGCGTTTATGCCGCATCCTCGTTGAAGTAGTACGTATATGTTGTACATCTCTTGTAGTGCGGTGGGTTCCCGCCCGAGGGGGGAGCACCGTAGTCATGCATGTTCTTCCGTGCCGCGCAGCCCCGAGACAGAGAAGGTGATGCGTACCAGACCTACCATATCCACGATGTAGGCTGCAGAGAGAAGTCGGCTCGAAGTACATTAAGCACTATGATTATTCACCTGCACATACATCGATATATGTTTTACTACCTCGTCGTCCCTTTATACATCGTCACTCGCGTTTCTCGTGCCATGTTGTGAACCAGCTAGGGCTGCGATTGTAATGCACTATGCCGTCATCCGATAGCTGTCAGTACATGCCAAGCGACGAAACCGATACAAACCCACCAGGCGGCGCGACGACGCGTTTTGAATAGCCGTTGGATGCGGCAACCAGCTTAGCACCTCTGTTGCTCCATGTACCGCGCTTGCACTCAGTGCGCAGGCCAAACGGCTGCCTGCGTCGCTGTCGGCCAATATTATTCTTTCTTACTCTGGCAGCTGACGGCCACCAGCGTCTGAATTTCCATTTTCGGCGCTTGCAGACGCAAAAAGTCGGCGGCAGGGGACCCGCGTGCTCCATCTCGTCCTTGCCCCCCTCCCTCGCCCCCCTCCCTTCCACCACCCCTTCGCAACATGCCGCGGATACGAAAGAGTGAGCGCAGACGCATTCGTCTCGGGGAGAGCGGGAAAAAGAAAACGGGAACGCTGACCGTTTCGAAACACTCACTCCGCAGAGACGAGCCGGCGGGTGGGCATCAACCAGCGCGAGAAGCTGAAGCACAAGGTCAAGGAGGGCCGGCGGAAGAAGACGCGGGAGGCCAAGAAGAACCCGCAGTGGAAGAGCAGTGCGTCTCGCTCTCTCTTTGTCGCTCTCTCTCTGTCTCGACTGCTCTCTCTCTCTCTCTGTCGCGCGCGCGCGCAGTCCTTGCGCTCGTTTTCTGACTTCTTTCGTTAAACCCGCAGAGCACAAGAAGGACCCGGGCATCCCGAGCGCGTTCCCGTACAAGGACCAGATCCTGGCCGAGGTCGCGGAGCAGCGGCGTGTCGTGAGTCGCCTTCGCGCTTCCCCCTCCCTCGAGCGCTGCGGGCAGCGAGCTGACGCGCGTGTGTGTATGCCTGCGGGACAGGCGGCGGAGGAGAAGCGGCGGCGCAAGGACGACAAGCGGGGGGCGCCGGCGACCGGTGCGGCGGACGAGGGCGGGGACGAGGAGGGGTCGGGCGCGGAGAGCGACGCCGGCGCCGCGTTCGACGGCGTCCGCGCGGTGCTCGCCACGCGCGCCCGGATGGACGCTGCCGTGGGACCGGCAGGGGCGGATGAGGAAGAGGACGAGGACGAGGTGCCGGTGCTCGTGAACCGGGACCTGCCGACGCTCAAGGCCGTGATCGACGCCGCGGACGTCGTCGTCGAGGTCCTCGACGCACGGGACCCGGCCGCGGCGCGGAGCGAGCACCTGGAGGGAGTCGTGAATGCCGCGGGGAAGCACCTCGTCCTCGTGCTGAGCAAAGTCGGTGAGTGCGCGTGCCCTCGAACGGCTGGAGCGACGGGCTCACCCGCTGCTAGATGCGTGCCCTAGAGAGGCCGTGGAGGCTTGGGCCACCTCGCTGCGCAAGGAGCACCCGACGCTGCTCTTCAGAGCGGCCTCTGCCTGCCTCCCCGCCGCAGCGGATGCCCCCGCCTTCGTCAAGCCCAAAGGGAAGGGCAAGGGCAAGGCCCGCGTGCCCGCCGACGACGCCTGGGGCCTCGACGCCTTCCGCTCCCTCCTGTCCGCGCACGCCAAAGACGCGCCCGCGGACCGGCCGCTCGTGGTCGCGCTCGTGGGCGGCACGAACGCGGGGAAGTCGTCGTTCGCCAACGCGCTCGCCAAGGGCACCGCGCTGGAGACGTACGCGCTCTCCAGGGCGTCCCCGCACGCCTCCACGACCACCGCGGGCCCGCAAGAGGTCTCGGTGACGCTCGAGGGCGGACGCGAGGCCCGCATCGTGGACACCCCGGGGTGGGCGTGGCACGCGGACGAGGACGCGGGTGCGGAGGAGGCGGCGCGGGCGCGGGCGCGGGACATGCTCGCGTGCTGCCGGGGGCACATGGAGCGGGTCAAGGACCCCCATCCGCTCTGTGAGTCGTCGCGTCTCGTCCGCTTTTTCCTGCTGACGGCGGGGCACAGTGGCCGAGCTGGTGGACCGCGCGGCGCGCGAGGACCTCATGCTGCTCTACAACCTGCCCATCTTCACCGAGGGCGACGCGAACGCCTTCCTGGCGTGCCTCGCCCGCGCGAACAGGTTCATGAAGAAGGTCCGTCTTGACATCCTCTCTCTCTCGCCGTCGATCCCACGGCCGGGTGCTCACAGTTGATGTGCAGAAGGGCGACCTGGACCTCGCCAGCGCGGCCCGCATGGTCCTCCGCGACTGGCACAACGGCAAGCTCGCACGGTACACGTCCCCACCCCCGCCGCCTCCCTCCGCAAGCGCCGCAGGGGCGGACGCGGACACCGGAACGGAGACGGAAACGGAAACGGAGGCGGCGCTCGCGGCCGCGTACGCGCAGAACGCGTCCGTGCTCGCGCGGCTCGCGACGCGCAAGGAGCTGCGCAAGGTCGCGGGGATCGTGAAGCTGCGGAGCGGCGTGCGGGACGCGCGCGAGGTCGTGCTCGACGCGTCCTACTTCGGTGCGGACGCGGAGGACGCGGGCTTCGAGAGCGACGAGGACGGGGGCGCGGTGGCCGACGAAGACGAGGTCGGGGTGGACGAGGACGGAGAGGGGAGCGCGGACGAGGAAGAGGAAGAGGACGAGGACGAAGAGGACGAGATTATGGATGAAGACGATGAGGAGGAGGAGGAGGAGGAGGAGGAGAGCTCCCGCCTGCGCAAGGGCTTGCGGAAACGGGCGGCGGTGGCGATGAAGGCCCCCGTGCGGCCTGCGAAGAGGGTCGCGTTCGCGGCGGAGCCGAAGGGGACGAAGCAGGCGCGGTCGGCGGCGGGCGCGAAGGGCGCGAAGGGGAAGGCGGAGGCGAGCTCGCCCGACGAGGACGGCCGTGCGCGGAGGCCGACGAAAAAGCCGACAAAGGCAGCCACGAAGCCCGTCGCGCCCAAAAAGATCGCGAACGCGGTCTCCTCCAAGTCCAAAAAGGCCGCGGGCAAGGATGGGGAGCAGGAGTACGACTTCAAGCAGTTCTTCTGAGGCTGCCCGCCTCGGGCCTGCGTTCGTGGTTCGCATGTGCATGGACGTTCGTGCTGTTGGTCGTGTACGTTGTGCGTGCGGTCGAGTGTCGGATCACTGCTCTGTATGCTGCCCTGTATGCTACGCTGCTGGCTTGCCCTCCGTTTTGTACGTTCTTGTGTGCCAATGCCGTGATGGCTAGTGCGCGTTGTGAGACGGATCCACAAGGCGAGCGCACACACAAATGTCCACATGCTCAATTGTGCTTGTGGGGTAGTATTGTTCATTGTAATCGCGGGCCGGCACCCTCTAGTCAACAGAGAGTAATTGCTGCGTGTGCAGTCACTACCTAGTGAGCGCTGAATTTGACAGCGGGTCAGTGAGCTCGGGTGAGAGAAACGCAAGCCAGGAGCTCACATCAAACAAAATCCGAGCAGAGATCGCTTCCGCCAACTGCGTCTGTAAACACGCAGACGCAGGCACCATTTACAGGTGCAGGCGATGAGCAGGTGCAACACAAGACCCTATAGCACCTGAGGCGAGGACCCGCCACGGCGCCACCCGTACATGCGAACAACATACGGACAACATACAGAGACACAATCGTCACAACGCCCGACCACAAGTTTCCCACACGTTGAGCCCCCGCGAAGCTCCGCCGACGCCGCGAGCCTGCAGGCTGCGGCTCGGACTCCGACGCACGGCGGCGGTGCGGATGCGACAGCGGGCATGGCAGGTCCGAGATGGGAAGCTGGAGCCTGGGACGCCGCACGAGCCGCCCGGGGTCGCGCGCACGGTGCCAAAAGGGGCGGCGTCCAGGGCGCAGAGCCAGCGCGAGGTTCGAGAGGGGAGCGTCCGTGGATCCAGCAGGAGCTGCGAGTCCGAAGATGGAAAGAGGAGTCATGGCTGTAGGACGCTTCGCGGGGAGGGCGACGGACGTGGTTGGGCGAGCCGTGAGCCCTTGAGGCCTTGGGGTCTGGACTCTGGACCGGCGAGTCAAGTAAGTGCTAAGTTGAGACACCTGCCGCTTGCGACGAGGAGCGTCGAGTCGAGTCGAGACCGACTTCTGATCACCGCTCGGTTTGGGACAAGAGGACGTTGCGAGCCATACCGAGAGTCATCCGAGCCCGAGACGGGCGGCGGGTGATGCGGGACGCCGGGCTTTGTCCGGGGAAACGCGCGGGGTGCGCGACGCGTCGCTGGACACGGAGCGCGTGCGTGCGAGGGTCGTCCGCTTTACGTGCGCGCGGGGCGGGGGCTGGCCAGTCGAGGGTGCTGGGAGCGCGGTCTGGACTCGCGGGCGAGGGCGCGTCGGAGGTGGAAGGTCGACGGGGAAGGACGGGGCGGGGTGGGCGGCCCGGGCCCAGGACGCTTCGGAGGTGCAAATGATCTCCATCGACAGACGTGCGCCGCGCGGTGGGGTGCGCACGACCGCCCGAGGCGGCGGAGACTTGTCGATGTGCTTCTGCATGTGCTCGCAAGAGGCCTCGTCCTGGCGGAGGTGGGTCTGGTGAGCGTGCGCCGGCGGGGAGCTGGGCAGAGAGGCGCCAGCGCTGTTCGCAACCTGGAACGCGGGGGCCCATCTATCACGGAGGTGTGTGCTCACGGGCCGTGCGCTCGGGGAGGGCATCATAGACGGAGGAGACGGATCCGGGGACGCCCAGCCGGCGGAGGGGGCGAGCGCCAGAGCGGCCGCGTATGGTAACCGGTCCGGGCCGTGATCGAGCATCGAGGGATCGGCTCGAGTACTTGAACGCTCCCTTCCCTCCCTATCTCCCCACAGCCCTCTCCCCCGCACCCCCTCGCCCCCAGCCATGAACGTCTCCGTCGACGACCTCATCTCCTCCTTCGGCCAGAGCCACATCGGCCAAGAGGCAAACGACCTCGCTGCCTTCCGCGTGAGTGCCCCGCCACCCCCGCTCCCCCGCCTCCTCCTCCTCCCCCGCACCGCGCCCCTGCTCACCACAAAGCACCCGCCCCTCTTCCCCAGGCCCAGCTCGCCCAGTCCCTCCTCTCCCAGCCCATGACCTCCTCTCGCGCAGGTCCCCTCAACTCCCCCGTCCGCTCGCCCTCCGCGAGCATCTCCCTCGACCCCGCCCAGGCGGCCTGGCTCCGCCACACCTCCGCGTCCGGCTCCAAAATGAGGTGCTCCATCGACGAGAACCAGCAGGATCCGGACGAGATGATGGACGAGGACGAGCGCATGGTCGAGGACCTGCTCCTTGCGTCCCCTTCGTCCCCGGCCTCGCCCGCCTTCGCCCGCCCCAGCTCTCCTCCCCGCCCTCTTACCGCCAACGCAAAACGAGCCTGTCGGTGACCATGATCCCGCTCGACCACGCCCACCACGAGCCCTCGATCTCCAACGCCTCGATCTTCACCACGACGGACCCGTTCTATCTGGCGTCCATCCAGGGCACTCACAGCCACCCCTCCCCCGCGTCTGTCTTCTCCCAGGCAGGTCGCCCAGCCTCGCACTCGCCCTTCCTCAAGCACCACATGCAGTCCGCGTACCAGCCGTTCGGCAACGCGTACCAGGCCGTCCCTCCAGAGGCGCAGCCGTACATGTTCGCGGCGACGGCGACCGCCACTACATACAGCTTGTGAGCGCTGTCACCCCTCCGATCACCCCCCACTCGACCCCTCTCTGTCTGTACCACCACTGTATCATACTCCGCCTGGACTCGGCCAACGACCGGGATGTAAAGGCACGTCCAGAGAGGCGCGCTTGCCTCGCCCGTCGCATCCCCCGCCATGCGCGGAGGGAGGGGATCGTCGGGGCCCCACTTGGGGAGTGGGGAACGAGAAGTCCGGGGTAGGGAGGCCACTTCGCCGCCGCCGCCGCGGGCTCTTTCGGCAGGCCCCGTATGTCCTCCGGGCGTTCCAGCTGCTTCGCTCAATTGGAAAGAGCGAATTGGCCGGCGCGCAGTGGGAGTCTTCCCGCGGGCGAACGCCTGCAAGGGGTCCGCAGCTTTGCCCCTCCTCCTTCGACTGCTCCCCGCGCACCGCCCGCTCCTGTCGCCATACAGACCGTGCACCGCACCGAACCCAGACTCGCATCTAGACACGGCCCTCCCGGCGTCGCTCTGTCTTTGTCTAGAATACATGCTCGCTACATATACGGCACCCCTCCGTCGTCTATCTCCCACCCCTGCTCCGCTCAGACTACGACCTGGACTACCGTCACACACATCGCATCTATAGCTGTCTGTACAACCCATCCGCACCCCTCACCCCGCACTCCCCCCTCCCAGCATCGTCGCTCCCACCGGCCGCGGCCTTTGCCTCCGTCCGCGTTCCCGTTTGATTACCATCAGCCGGGGTGACGCCTTCCGTGCCAGTGCTATCCATAGAACGCTAACCCTACCCGGATAATGTGTACTTATTCTGCCCGACCGCCTTCGGCGCGCGCTCTCCTTCTCCGACTGAATGAGTGCGGGCGTCGATGTCGATGGCAAGGTTTCCGGCCGGCCGCGGAGTCTGTCGCCGCACCCGGCTGTCTGCACGACACGGGCGCGGACGGCGAGGCACAACCCAGAGCGGCGGGCCCCCCGGGGCGTCGGCGAAGCGGCCTCGCCGGCGTGTCTCTCGGTGGGTGTGCGCGCGTCGAGCGCTGCGGGCCTGGCTTGCCTGTTCCGACGCCCTTCGCGCACCCGCCCCGGCATCGCGCGACGTTTCACGCCGTTCTGGCGCGCGCGCGCGCGTCCACGGCGACCGTCCGTCGAGCTGCGCGTCGACGTCAGGCGAGGATCCGGCGCGAGACGTGCACGGAGCCAGGGCACGGGGACGGTCAGCTGGTGCGAGTTCGCCGCGGATTGTCGACCAGTGTCACGGCACGGCACGTTGGTGCGACGTCGAGACTCGACGGCGGGTTCGAGTTGGCTCGCGCGCGCACGGAGCGACAGGCCGGGTTTGGGCTCCACGGGCCTCCAGGCGGGCGCGTGGCACGCTGAACGGTGCAGGCGCCGCGTCCACATGTGTCCGCACGCCGCGCGCGTCGACTTCGAATCAATCGTCGCGCCTGCGCATGTACGGTGGACCGAAAGATCTTGGTCAGCCAGCTGAACGCGGAACGCGCGCGTACGTACACCGCGTGCGGTTCGCAACCGCTGTGGCCGGGGTGCTGTGTCGTGCTGTGCGTCCGGTGGTGGACGACGGTGGACTGACGACCGCGCGCATCCACGGTGGGCTCCGGTTTGGGGGGCGTTGGACGACCGCGCCACGAAAAAGAACAGACGGACTTAATCAGATGTCGTGGGTCGTGACGGCGGGCTGCTGTCGCGCGGACGCAGCTCGGGGTCGGCCGGTCGCCGTGCCGAGCCGAGCTTCCGCGGCGGCTCGAGCTCGACCTGCACGCGCACGCGACGAGGGACGCGAGCTCGTGCCTGCTGGCCAGTATGCATGCTCGTGCAGGCGCACCTCCTCACCGGTAAGAGCACTCGTGAAGACAGGATCGGGCAGGCGGTCGCCGTTCGTGTGCTCGGCGACGGGCAGAGGTCGTATGACGCGCGACGGCCGCGAGAAACGTATACGTAGGTCGCGTTCGAGGACACCGCGCGCGAATATGCAGATGACGTTGCGGTCCGACGGCCCGACCGGCGCTCGCTGAAAATGGGAAGGTTTGGGCCAGAACTTGCGCCGAGAGCGAGCGTCTCTCGCTCTCGGATCTTGGTGCGTCCACCCAGCAGCTCGGCGTTCCTCGAAAGTGGACAGTGGTCGGAAGCGCGTATTCCACAGAGGTCAGGCCTTCAGCCTTCAGGCGTCTTGGTCTTCGCGCGAGGAACAAGCCCACGCGTTTAAGCAGCGTGAGTCCCTCTCCGGTCCACTTCCGACTGTACATGTCGTATCTCACGCACAAGTTACACGTGCTTACGGTCAGGCCCCAAGAACAGCGAGGGTGATCAATCGAAAAATCTGCATGCACAACGTCGGTACTTATTAGATGACGCTGCAGAGTACGTCCCGTGCCTGACATGCGACATCCACGAGCACCTAATAAACTCAACCCGCGGCTCATCCCCCGTCGATCGCAATCTCTAGACCATCTCCCCTATACCTCCCCGCCCAGCGTTGGCCAGGCCAGAACCATCGCGCTGCGCAAAGCCTGAAGCCTGAAGCCTGAATCCTGCAGGGACACAGCCTGGACAACGCACAACGATCGACCCCTGCGGACTCCGGATTACCCTCGGACGGTGAATCGGTGAGTCCTCGTGTAAGTACGTGCGGCGGTGCGGCCGCCTTCGTGCGCCACGCAGATCCGCGGCCGGGGATCGTCGACGCTCATCGCGGCTCGCACGCTGTGGCCTTTCCTTTCCCAGAGCTCGCCCGGCCACATCGATCCCAATCTCTCCCCCCCACCCACCCCCCAGGTCACCGTCGCCGTTCTCGTCGGTTGCAGTTGCCCCTGTGGCGGAACGTCCGTTTGAGAGGATCTGCGCCCTTTTTCAATCGCATGACGAACCTCGATGTTGCAGTATCGGAAACGTTCCTCGCCGCACGCTGGGATCGCCTCGTCCTCGCGGGCTTCGTCGCCGCGCTATCCGCCTACGCGCTCCTCCGCGCGTGCGCGCGGCGCGGCGAGGGCGCGGGCCCCGTCGGCCCGAAGTCCAAGGACGTGGCGTCGCACAGAAACGCGGCGCGTGCCCCCGGAGGTGAGCGCTGAGCACTGCGGCGCGCGGTGACTGAAGTACTGACTCCGACCGGCCGCGTTCTGCGCAGAGTGGAGCGCGGTCGAGTTCGACTACCCAGCGCTCGAGCCCAGCAATGCGCGCTTCGACGCCGTCGAGCCCGTCCCGTACCGCCCGTTCAAACGGGGCGCGTTCCAGTGCGTGCCGTCGCCGGTGTGCATGTGTTCGACGGGGGCGCGCGCGCTGATCCGTCTTCGCAGCATCACGATGGGCATTCGGAACATGCCCTGGGACGAGTGGATCGAGCTCGACCGCGGCTTCCCGCACGTTCATCGGGTGGTTGAGCATCGCATACGGACGCGCGGAGACCGTCTCGTGTGCGTGAACGGCGAGAAGCCAGGGATAGTGAGGTCCGGGCAAGCAGCAGGTGCGCACAACGATGGCTATGCGTTTGCGCGAAGCTGACATCTGTATAGCCGAGGAACTGATGTACGAGCTCGCAGAGTATCTGTCACGTCGGCATCCAGATGTGTACAGCGTTGCACGACATCCGCCGTCCGGCGACGACAGTCAGAACGGATGGTACGGCGAAGGAAGGATCAAACAGATTTCCATCATTCCTCTGGGCCGTACATACGATCTGGACTGTGAAGAACCTTTAAGAGTCGCGCGATCGCTGTAAGCACCTCTTGTTGAGCTGCCCAAACTCTTGAGTTGATTTTTTTATATCTTACAGAATTCAAGAGGACATCGATATACTCATAGAAGGGACAGATGGGCTGTACTATCTGCAGGCAGGAGCGGTGTGCATAGCAGGTCAGGGTTTCCGCTGTTCTGCTGGTCAGGTCGAGGAGGCTCATGAGCACCAGGATCTTGGAGAATCGAGGACAAGCTCGGCATGCCGCTCGACGAGATCCACACCTCGGGTCACGTTCCCCAATGTAAGTCTCTGCGGACAAGCCTTGTCACGGCCTCTGAGCTCGCACCCTGGAACAGTCAAAGAGAGACTTCAGCCGAGCATGGAACGGTTCTTCCGCCGCCTGCCCGTCGACAAGCCGGTCGAGCGCACCAACTACTCCTTCCAGGTCGTCCAGGAACCCGCCGCACGCGTCCCCGCGCCCGCCCCTGGGTCGCTGCTCGCCATCGACCCCGACGAGCTCGCGTGGGCGGCGACGATGAACGGGAGCGAAGACATTTCCGAGTACGAGCGCGCGCAGCACGTCCTCCGCGACGGGCCCGAGCGCGAGCCCGTGCAGGCCACCCCGAGGACGGTGATGCTCCGCACGGAGCGGCAGACGCTGCGGCGCCTGCCGAAGACGGGCGAGGTCGTGTTCCTCATCCGGGTGCACCAGACGCGGGTGGAGGACCTGCTGGGGGAGCCGGGCGTGCCGGGGAGGATGGCGAGTGCGCTGAGGAGCTGGCCGGAGGACGTCGCGAAGTGAGTTGTTTCATTGCATACGACCGTCGCGCGACGCTGAGGGCGATACTATGTACTATGTTCGCAGATACAAGGCGCGGGCGGCCTTTGAGGGGATCCTGCCGTACCTGGATGCTGCCCACGCCGAGCAGCTCGAGAGAGGCGTTGTCGAGCCAGAAGACCAGATGACGACATTTACCTTTTAGCGAGGTTGTATCCCGACTGTGCAGGTGTGCTCTAGGCCACGGCGACTGATGAAAAAACATTGCGGTCTCGCTTTCTGTGGACATGGCCTGGTTGAGCCCCGGAGCTTCTCGGAGAGCCTGGCTCAGACGAGCCTGTTCTGCTGCAGTGCATCAAACCCTGTGACCTACCACTTGAAGCATAGTACTGTGCCTGTGTTGCGTGCCATGCCAGCCAATGACGCAAGGTTTAAGATTGGTCTCTGGGATGCGGCAGGAGGCGGCAGTGGTGGGGATGAGCTCTGCGTGTCAAGCTGGAGGTCTACGATGGCAGATACCGCCTATTGACCGCGACGGGAGACCCAATGCATCTCGGCGTCATCGGACGGCATCACGTGACCGGGACAGTCTGACCGAGAGCGCGCGGTTCGAGGTCGTGCCCAGGACCGTTCCGCTCAAAGTCGCTGCCACGCTGAGGCCCTTCACCCCCTACTTCCGCGCTCTCTTCAGAGCAGTGCCGCTGGCTGCTTCGGCAAAGTACTACTCTACAGCCCCTCCAGCCCCCAAGATGCCCCACACGGACGCGACCGTGCCGCAGAGCACGAAGATGCACTCCAAAGTGGTACGTCCGCCCCCGCCCTCGCTGTCCGCCGCACGCCCGGCTGAGCGGGCGATGGAGGTGATCATAGGCTCGGGCCCTGCGGGGCACACGGCCGCCATCTACCTCGCGCGCGCGAACCTCAACCCGGTCCTCTTCGAGGGCTTCATGGCCAACGGCTTCGCCGCTGGCGGGCAGCTCACGACCACGACCGACGGTGAGCACACGCGCCTTCCCTCTCCCCTCCCGCTCCCCCATCCTCTGCGTCGCGCGTCCCCCTGCTGCTGCTGCGGTCTGACCGCACCCCCTCCCCACCCCGCCAGTCGAGAACTTCCCCGGATTCCCGTCCGGGATCCTCGGGCCCGAGCTCATGGACAAGTTCCGCGCGCAGTCGCTCCGGTTCGGGACGCGGATCATCACCGAGACGGTCTCGCGCGTGGACCTCTCCGCGCGCCCGTTCCGGTACTGGCGCGAGTACCAGGAGGACGCGGAGCCGGAGACGGCGGACGCGCTCATCATCGCGACCGGCGCGTCCGCGAAGCGGCTCCACCTCCGGGGCGAGGAGGCGTACTGGCAGAGCGGGATCTCGGCCTGCGCGGTGTGCGACGGCGCGGTGCCCATCTTCCGCAACCGGCCGCTCGCGGTCATCGGCGGCGGCGACTCCGCCGCGGAGGAGGCGACGTGTGAGTGCGCTCCTCGCTGTTCGCGCTTCCGTCTGTCTGCGGCTGACGCGAGGATGGGGGCGGCGGGGGCGACAGACCTGACGAAGTACGGCTCGCACGTGTACGTGCTCGTGCGGCGCGGGGAGCTGCGCGCGTCCAAGATCATGGCGAAGCGGCTCATGTCCCACCCGAAGATCACCGTCCTCTGGAACACGGTCGCGGTGGAGTGCCAGGGCGACGGGGACCTGCTGAACAACCTCCGGGTGCGGAACGTGCAGACGGGGGAGGAGAAGGACCTCGCCGTGAGCGGCCTCTTCTACGCGATCGGGCACGAGCCCGCGACGCAGCTCGTCCGCGGGCAGCTCCAGACGGACCCGGACGGGTACATCGTCACCGTGCCGGGGACGACGCAGACGAGCGTCCGGGGCGTGTTCGCGGCGGGGGACGTGCAGGACAAGCGGTACCGGCAGGCGATCACGAGCGCGGGAAGCGGGTGCATGGCCGCGCTGGAGGCGGAGCGGATGATCGCGGAGGAGGAGGAGGGCATCGAGGAGTGAAGCGGCGAGGGGTTCGTCGACTCTGACGGAAAGAGTTTGCAAGTATGCCTCGGGACGGATGTACACGCGACGCTCGAGATCACTGCGTTTTGCTCTGAAGCGGCGGGGGAGTGTCGGCCACGGGTCGGACTGAAGGCTAAGCTTGCGACAAGGGTACATGTTCGTACGTTTGACCGAGGTTACCCGCACGACGTTGCTCGCCTCGCGACACATACGTCGCAGCCCATGCGTACGCCGTCCTGCTCTCAGCCGGCAGACCTGGGTGGACACTAGTTTTGTCAAATCTTTTGTGGTGGTCGCCGAGACGCGGCCACGAACACGGTACGCGCACCGGCATGAACAAACGTCGCGTGCAGAGTATGTATGTATGCACACGCGGGTGTGCGCGAGCCACCCGATCGTGGGCCCGAGGCGGTGATCAAACGGGCGATCTGACCACTGGTGCGGAGGTGGACAGAGTGTGGCTCGATCACATTGGACGCGATGAAGACGCGGTCCAAGTCGCCAGCGGCGAGCAGCCCAGGGCAGGCAGCGTGCAGAGGTTGTTCGGGGTGGACTGAGGAGACGCCGAGGGCTCTGACGCAGCGGGCGGCTAGAGGGAGGGTGGGAGCCGGGGCAGCCTCGGTGCTCTGCTCGACGCTCGTGGCCTCGAGAACGCATGGCATAAGCTCTCCGCCGCCCTTCCCAGCGAGCGCGACTCTTATATACGCCCGCTTCGCTTCTTGTCGCCATCTCTCCCGATGCCCAAACCCACTCTCCTCCAGTCCATTCTCGGCCGCCCCTCCCAGACCTACCACCACCCCTCCCAGCGCGACTACCACTCCACCCGCGACGAGATATTCAGAGCACACCGATCCGCACGAGTGATCCCAGGCCAGTTCGACGACTCTGGCATCGACAGCGAAACCCCCGCGAACTCAGACTCCGAGACCCCCCACTCGTCCGCCACTCCCTCCCTCTCCCCTCCATCTCACCCGCTCTCCGCCTCGCACCCCTCCTCCCCAGCGACCAGCCAGACGACAGCGGACGCGCAGCGAGCCCGGTTCTCGTCCACGGTGAGCGTCCGCAGCTGCTAATTCAGTTTGAAATCACCCAGGGCTTATCGTCTCTCCGGAGGGATTAGCATAAGCGGCCTCTGATCCACTCCATCGCGTCATCCTCTTCGACGAGATCACTCAAGAGCGGGCCAGATGATCCCGCCCATTCCCGCGTCCCTTCCTTGAACACTTCCTCCCGCCTCTCCCGCTCCAGCAGAGATCCCTCCAGCCGCGGCCACGAAGGCGACGCCGAGGACAGCAGCGAGGGCGACGACGACGACGACGACACGGGCACCGACATCTTCTACACCCCCCGTTCGTCCCTCGTCTCTTCTCCCCGCATGTCCCGGGTGTCGGCCGCGATGCTCGAGCCCCAGGCTCTTGCCTCCGCCCTCCTCCCTCTCCACGCCAAATCCGCTTTCCCCTCCAAGCTCTCCCCGTCGCATATGCACGACGACCCCGGCTCGCCGCCGCGCACGCCCTCGGATTCGTCCATCTCTTCCACCGCTTCGACAACAAGCGGGGAAGGCGACGCCCCTTCCATCTTCTCTGCCCAGTCCCACCCGGCTTCCACCCGGCTGACCAGCCCCGCAAGCTCAGAAAACGGCACCAAGCATGCGGACGCTATCGAGACCATCACGATCGCGTCGAGCCCTCGTCCACGTCTGTTATCTGCCGGCTCGGAGTCCGTGCGTTCCTCCTCGTCCGGGAGCACGGTCGGGAAGCAGTCCGGCAGGAAGATGACCTACACGGACGAAGACTGGGCACAGGACGTGCGGTGGCTCGCACCCCCAAGGATGCCCGCCGCCGCGTCCGAGGCTCCCCGCCGACGCTCGAGGACACTGCCCGCCAGCCACCAACCTCCGGCCGCACAGCATGTGGATGACGCACCGACCGCGCGGAGACCAGGACGCACCGGGAAAGGGGACAGGCGGAGCAAGCGGTCGCGGCACTCGCGGGGGCGCATGTCCGCGCTGTGGGAGGAGGACGAGAGCGAGGAGTGCAGCACGAGCACCGAGGCGAGCCGATCGTCGACGCCCATTCCGGAGACCCCGCCACACTCGCTCCCCACGTCGCCGCTCGGGAAGGCGATCGCGCTGCAGGTGCCCGACGAGGAGCCGACGCCGTCCGAGTCGACGCACTCAGAGAGCACGCCCGACGCCCGACTGCAGCGGTATGCCCGCGGCCAGAGGCGCTCCCTGTCGACGACGTCATCCGTGTTCAAGTCCACCGGCTCGGGCGCCCATCTCCCCACCCACACCCTCCCCAACCCCGTCCCCGACCAGCCGACGACCTCTGCCAACGGCTACACCGGCCTCGTTCTCCCCCACGCCGGCTACTCCAACGCCAAAGGCAAGGCATCCCAAGAGGGCCATGTCGATCTCGTCCGCGCCGGCCTGGCGCAGAGCAGCATGGCGACCATCGAGGTCATCCGCGGTGTCGCCGCGACCGTCTCGGGTGCTGCTGCGACCGCTCTCTCATCATCACCGGCGAAGCCCCGCAAACAGCTTCCCTTCTCCCTCGGCCGCTCCTTCTCATTCAGCATCAAGTCCAAAAAGCGGGAGAGCGCGACCCCCGTCCATCTCCAAGGCGGCCTCCCTCTGCCCGTCGCCTTCACCGCCCACATGTCTCCGCCCTCCTACGTCCCGGAGTCACACGTTCTGGTGCAGGTCCATGCGGTCGGGCTTGATGCGCTCGACTCCTTGATTGTTCACGAGAAGTCCGGCTTAAGCGGCACGGGTGGCATAGGCGGAGGCAAGGGCATTGGCGGGGGCAAGGCTGGGTTCATTCCTGGGCGAAGTTTCGTGGGGAAGGTGATTGAATGCGGATGGGCCGTGAGGGATGAGGTATGCAAGCGGAATGAGTGGGTGGTCGGGCTTCTGGATCCCAAGAAGGTGCGCCTCATGCTGCGATTCCATTTCCATCATCGCGCCAACCTTCCCTCCCTCATGTGAAAGAGTCCGAAACTGACACGTTATCTATAGTGCGGTGCGCTCTCTGAATTCGTCCTCGTCGAGCGCCACCGCGTGCACCGAGCACCCCAACCTCGCTCGCGCACACCCACACTTTTCCCTCCACGACGACGCGCACATCTACGCAGCTCATCTCTCCCCGTCAACGGACAGCCTCTTCCACACACATCCTCTCCTCTTGCGCCACCTCCCCTCACCCTAGAAGAACTTGCCCTTCTACCTTTGGCCGGTGTTTACGCACATCGCGCTATCCGCACATGCGCCGACGTCCTGTCTCCCCCTCACGGCTCTCGAACGCTTAGCGATGGACCGCGGCCGGAAGTGCGTGCCCTTGTTTTACGCGGACACGACGGTGCCGGCGCGCTCGCGGTGCAGATGCTAGGCAAACGAGGCGTCCGCATATGCGTGCAAGTGCCCGACTCTGCCGTGGAAGACGATGCGGACGAACCCCCTCCCCAAGCGCGGAAGGTCTCCCTTGATATGGTGCGGCCATCGGCGCGGTCCGACAAGGGCAAGGGCAAGGAAGGTGCGCCGCCAGCACGAAATAAACGATCTTTGCTGGAGTCGCGCCTCCACGCCTGGGGCGTAGAGGATATCTGCGTCGGCGAACCTGTCGAGATCCTCCGACAGCTGGCTGAAGACGGCAAATCCTTCGATATGATCATAGATACTGTGGGCGGTGTCGCCGTCTGGGAGGTCTCTCAGCGGCTGCTCACCATGGACTGGAACGCCTCTGCTTCGCGCTCCTCAGTCTCCCTTGTGTCGCGAAATAACTCGATCGACCTCAACCAGGACTCGGGCCCCCCATCAGACCCGCAAGAGACGCCGAAGCCCTCAAAGCCGAAACCGAAGCCGGCGATCTCGCACGCGCAGTTCACGACCCTCGTCGGCGACACCCCGCACCGGGCGATCCCGACTGCGCAGGACAACCTCCGCTCCGGCCTCCGCTCCCTGCGCCGCTCCGTCTCCACCTCCGCCCCGAGCCCGGCGAAGCCGCCGACCGCCGCGGTGCTCACCCGCCGGGCGACGACGAAGGGCGAGAAGCGGGTCGTCGGCTACGCGTGGGTCAGCGTCGCGGCCGACGTCGACTTCGAGGGCGAGGACGTGCGGGACTCGCTCGGCGCCGTCGTGCGCATGGCGGAGACGGGGTGGCTCCGGCCGCCGTGCGTCGACGGCGAGGGCACGCCGGACAAGGGCAAGGTCTTCGGCTTCGAGAGCGCGCCGGAGGTGTTCCGGCGGGGCGTCGTCGGGCCGCTGGGCGTGCTCGCGGACGGCGGGACGTGCGTCGTGCGGATCGTCGGCTGAGCGCCGTGCGGTCTGGTCTGGTCTAGCCTGGAGGCGCGTATAATCTTGAATCCAGTCGGACATTCGGACCTCAGATATGTATACCTTGCGCTCTGCACATTACTATTATTACCTAGACGGCTTGGCCACCTTGTGGCATCGGGAGGGTGTTGTTGTACGATCTACGTTCGCGGCCTGTATCATCTACCTACTTACGCCATACGAGCATTCACGTCTCAATCCACGCAACGGCGTACGGCGTGGCCCTGTTGGCCCGCTGTCATTCAGGTGTTGTCAGGCGAGCACCATTCACTGTCTTCCCTCGCTCGTGGGCTTGCAATGTTTGTTGAGAGTCGCAATCCATCGAATATGGGGTCGGGTTGATGCGGCTCGGAGAGCACAGGGGCTGGGTGTCACCTTGTCGCACTCACCTTGTCCGATCTTGAACCACCTGCTTCACTCCCTCATGGCGCCCTCATACCAGTGGCGGCCTTCTCATGGCACGCACAAGCCCTCAGCCACTTCGCAACGCCTTGTTGAATTGTTCCTCCGCCTTCCCCTAAATAACAACAGCAATAGTCCAGACATGGCGCGCTCGGTCCGTCCCCGGAGGTTCCGGCGACACGCTCACATGCGTCTACCGTACAATTATTCAGGCAACTTCAATACTTCACCTCCAGGCTCAGCCTACTTCCGTTTCGATTTTCACTTTCCCCGTATTCCCTCCCAGGCCTCTTTCTCTCTCAACTTCATCCTCTGACCTGACTACCGCTTGATTTCTTCTACCGCAGTGCCACTATGGTACGCTATCCCAACATAGACTACTCTGTCTTTGAGATACGGACCGATCTCGAGCTATACTGGACCAACCGCTACGCACTCTTCGAGTCCCGTGGCTATGCCCTTCGCCCGCGATTCAAGCTCGACTGGGTCCCCTCGTGGAAATACGATCTCTCAATATGTCCCATAGACACAGAAGATCACATAGTCTGGCATGTGAGTCTTCTCCTCGCCCCGCTGCAGCCGGTCACTGACACAGGCCACCAGGTGTGGGTCCCGGGGCTCATGGATGCCCGCCGCATTTCGGACGGAGCGCTGGTCATATTCAAGAGGGTGAAGACGGACTCGGAGGAAGTCAAGATCGCGACGTATCTGTCGTCCGAGCCCCAGCGCCAAGACCCCGACAACCACTGTGTCCCCATACTTGACGTTATTGTCGACGAGGAGAACCCGGCGGTCTCTTTCCTGGTGATGCCTTATCTCCGACACCTCAACGACCCGCTTTTCGATACCGTCGGCAGCATCCTCGATTGTATCGGCCAGCTTCTACGAGTAAGTGAGACTGTGGCCATGCCTCTTCTTTCGCTAAGCAGATCTCGAGCAGGGACTGGTTTTCTTGCATTCTCATAATATTGCTCACAGGTCTGCATTCATTCATACTCGCCTCAATGTCCTCGTAACGCTGCCAACAGGGATTGCGCCTACAATAACGTCATGTTCGATGCCACTGCCATGTATCCGCAAGGCTTCCACCCTGTGACGCTCATAACGCTCCCCGATAATGTTTCACGATTCGCGCCTTACTCACAACGCTCGCAAGCCGGCGCTACTTATTACTTCACCGACTTCGGCATCTCAACTCGGTTCGCCCCCGACGAGCAAAACAGGCTTGTGACCGGGATGGACGGCCTGGACCAAGAGCTCCCGGAACTGTCCGACGACGTTCCGTACGACCCCTTCAAGGCGGACGTTTTCATTCTAGGGAACATGATCCGGACGAGGCTCCACTACGTAAGACCTCGCCATCGTCCGGAGAGCGCGTCCGGCGGAGCTCTGACTGCGGTTCACAGAAATACCGGAACGTGGACATGATCGAGCCGCTGATGGCCTCCATGATCCATCCCAACCCGCGACGGCGGCCCACCGCCAAGCAGGCGTTGGAGCGTTTCGAGAAGATTCAGAAGGACTGCTCGTTCCTCTGGCGCGCCTGGAGGGCGGAGATCCGAACGGAATCCATTGT
Organism: Epithele typhae; assembly: GCF_022376455.1. Lineage (NCBI taxonomy): Eukaryota > Fungi > Basidiomycota > Agaricomycetes > Polyporales > Epitheliaceae > Epithele > Epithele typhae. The sequence goes on along the minus strand of NW_025954384.1, from coordinate 4,649 downwards.
AGCACGTGTTGTCCTCGACTCTCGATCGCTGGTGAGTACTGGGTCTTGACAGTCACTGCGCCAGGGTAGTCACCAGCGAATTGACCTATTTTTTAGTGTTCCACTCTGCTAGGATATGTATTCTGATCTGTACGTTTGGCAAGGAGGAATAGGGCTTCGCGTGATATCGAGATGCTGGAAAGCTGGACTCTTCTCATCTGGGACGTACGCAGCACCTTCCGAACTGATGTAATTGGATTTACGGGTCAACGGAACATCGGTTATCAACTGGCCTCTGACATGACAATGGCTATGAGTTCTAACGGTATTCATCCCTACAATCGACGCTCTCGCCGAAGTACCTGTGTCCGCGCGCGGGGTGCTTCTCGAGGATCTCCGCAATCCCGGCCATGGGTCTGGTAAGGAATTGGTGATCAGTACACGCCAGACTAGTGCGTAAATAACGACGCACCCGATGTCTCTCTCCGCTCAATTGAAGACCAATTGGAGATACAAGGGACCCACGCGTCCACGACTGCGCTCAAATTTATTATGTGTGAAGAATCGCGGGGGATAGCTGGGCCCAACACTTAGAGGACGGCGTGATCGTTTAGACGAGTTGAAGAACAAGGCCCTTATGGAACGTCAGGAAGCTAGCAAAATTGAGAAGGAGAGGATGTTATACCTTCTTGCACCGCGACATTCCCGTCCCCAAGAGGCAAAACACTCCCGAGAGCGCTCCGTGACGCGGTTGCTCTCTGGATAGAGCAGATTGCGTTAGAATCGTGATATATAGCATTGTAGGCCTCAAATACGTACATTCTGACAACCCACACGCCATATTAGATCTGGAAATGTCCGCGTCGAGTAGTCAAGCTATCAAGCCGCAAGCCTGCACGCCCTGCACGTTGAGCTTGGCGACGTGGTCGCCGGGGAAAGTCGTTATCGGAGGGAGGAAGATACCCCTCGTCGGTTGCGCGCTGCTGGAGCTGTGTATGTGTTTACGAGGGCGCAGAGAAGCCAGGGCATGCATACTTGCGTCGGTCCGCACCAAGATGGCCGGGTATGGCTTCAGAATAATCGAGGATGCCTGAGAGTCCGTGTTCCAGCGTGCGCGTGATCATCCTTTGAAGGAGAACATACCTTCAGCCGCTTTTTGCATGCATAATCCGTGAGCGCAGCAACCACTCCGACGCGTGTCCCCGGGTATAAGATCTCTTCAACTCCCAAGCCCGCTTGCTTCCCCAAACCAGATATGGCGTACCGTCCCTACTGGCTCCACTCTGCCAGACGGTCCACCATCGGTCATGACATTGCGAATTCGGCCGAGAAAGTCGTCAAGTGTAGCCATGATCTTGTGGTGATGTCCGGGGGAGGAAGAAGCGGCCAGGTTGTAGTGGCCAGGGATGATGCGAGTGGCGAACCCGGTCGCCGCTCCAGTCCGGATGGGATTGAGCCTCGTCGTCGGTCTATACTGATGGCCACCGTTCATGAAGAGCCGCTGGATGCGACCATAAAGGTCTAGTCGAGCTTGAGCAGTAGGGCGTCGCAGTCGTGGGCGTTGAAATGTTGACCTTGGACAGAGACTTGGCAATCAGGGAGGCCGCGACCGAGCCGCGTGGTTAGTCTGTGGATGGTGTGGAGATGGAATTTGAGGCCGCATTGAGCCGAGTCGCATACAGATGCAAGCAGAATGGGTTGGAAGGACGGAAAGCCTGATAGTCGATCCAGGTGGTGGGAAACGAGACGCTGCGTCGTTGCGCGGAGGCGTTGGCGGTCGGTCTCAGCGATCGAGCCGGGCCGCCGCGGAGTTGAACAGACGCATTCGAGTCCGCACTGCTCCGAGCTCGTCCTGCGCTTCAACCACCATCCCCTCCGTTGCCGCTCCTGTACTGGACACTCTGGAGTCTGTTTGCGCGTGTCGCTTCCGCCTTTTGCCTTTGTCATGCCCCATCCCTTCTCCCACTGGCCATCCCTCGTAAGCTGGCCCTTCGTCAGGCCCGGCCGGGGAGTAGCGGTCAATCACGCCCACCGCCCAATAAGAGTATCGCCTCCAAAGACAGGTCGACAATGGTGGCACTGGTACTGCGACGTCTTCGAAGCTCGAAGAGTCCCAGTCATGTCTCGGGTCAACAGGCTCTGGCGCGGGTGCTCTGTCTGAAGACGGCGCAACTGATCGGCCGTAGCCAAGCAAATGCGACGTCTCTCAGCCAGTCCTCAAGCCTCTTTCGTCAGCCGATACACAGATGAAGACGTACATCAGGCGATGTGCTGTTCACTGAACGGATTGTCCGTTGCAGTAGAATCGCCATAACCTTGAAGCGGTTCATGATCTTTCGGTGAGTTCACACCTGTTGCTGGAGACATTTTCAAGCACACTTGGCGACTTCGTGTTGGAATCGGGCACGCGCTGTCGAAGCCGATGTGTATGCTCCATCGCTTCAAAGTGGACGAATGTTGTTCTCTGGACGAGGTGGCCGTTGGGCTTTCCTTGGGCACACACGCCTTGATCCTTGGGGCTTGAGGCATCCTCTTGCGTTCACTTGACAGTCAGGCCAGCACAACTAATGGTCAGAGACTACCGCCGGTGATGTGGCTAGTGGTTGGAGTGTTGGCTCACCTCGGCGGCTGCTTGTCGCTTCAGTTCAGAGGCGCCTGTGACCTCGTCACGCATGGTGTAACGCCCTCCCCATCGCCCAGAGGATGAGGGCGGCGTTCAACGCATGCTCAGGCAGATCCAGGGGACGAATGAGGCCAATTTTTTGCGGAGCGAGACCGGTGGTCCCACTGCACGGGGATTTTAAGGCTATTTTGAAAGCATTTTATCTGCGTTGCGTGTCCAGAGCGCACTAGTATCAGTCCTGACTCCTTTATTTCCCGCCTCGCCCTTCATACTGTGCTCAACCTACTCACTTGTGTAATTTAGCTGAACACAAGATCAACCCTGGTGTAGACCTCTGAGATGTCCCTCCCCCGCTAGAGTCGTTCTCCCTGAAGTCTTCGCCTGTCCGACATGCATTCAACATGCATTGCGTTTCGGCGCGGGTGACGACCGGCGACTTCTGGACGAATGAGCTGGCTCGTCTTGTTGGGAAATCAGAGGGCGCAGCAGCTGTCAACAGTCGCAGAAGCCGAGCTGTCCAGGGTGCGCGCGAGGCGAGATGGTGGGGTGACAATGACGGCCTCTAGCGCGGCCATTTACTCTCGCGGCACTTCGCGAGCCATAGAGAGCTGCGCGCCCTCAGGGTCAGAACTGTTCCGCGGCACCTCTGTCGTCCAGCTCTTCTCCCGGTCTTTTCATATAATGGCACTCCCCCGTCGGCCCTCGCTCTTCGCCTCAGCCCCCCGCCCCTCCACCCTCCGCTGCTGGCAACTACCCTCGTTCTTTTGGTCTTCGTCCACCCGCCGCTTCTCTTAGTCAATACAACGCCTTCAGCCCATACCGTATCGCCCACTCCTTCAACAATGCCCTGGTCCATGGACCCTTCCCGCCTCCCGTCCTACCGTTCGTCGCATGCCGGAAGATTTCACCCATACCCCACCGCAATGCGCCGTAGCCACGAGCGCGATGACGCGCTAATGGTACGTCGTGCAGTCCAGCGTGTCTCCACCTCCACTCATTCGTCTTGCTTCTACCGCAGCACACGGTGGACTACAGGTCTGGGCTGGAGACGATCATCGAGGAGCCGGAGCCCGTCCGTCTGGTGAGTGCATACCAACACATTGTCTCAACAGCATTCCTTACAGCGTACCGTCCCGGCTGCTAGCGTCCGCTGGCCTCTCGTTGCGAAGAAGACCCGGACAATGACGTGTCGTCGTTCGAGCTAGACTATCCCGTCGTGGGCGACGACACCTACATGGGAGCCGTCAACGTGGGGATGGCCACGCCTAAGACGAGGGCAGCCATAGCGGTACGTGCTCCCCCGGCTATGACGTGTCAAACTTCACCGACGAAGTCACTGTAGGCCTTAGTCGTCAGGCTCTGGAAGAGATGCATCGGAGTCAAAATATCGAAATCGCGTTCGGGCAGTCAGCGCGAGTGAAACCTAGTGAGGGCTCGCATTTTTGGCTTCCGGCTTCAGTCATACCGAAAACGTAGCGACTGTTATTCACTCCCTTCTGGCTCCGTTTTGGATACAGCGCACCTAATCTAGTTCCTTGTCGATCTTTAGGCACGTGTACGCCGTGTAGTTACTTCGTTGTGGTTGTCAGCTTGCGTATAAGTATAAGACTCTGGCCTTAAACACACAGAGAACTCGTGCATGTTGGTCATTTTGCAACCACATGCGACCAAGGCACAACAGTCCAGGCTGGTAGCTGCATGCAATCTGGCGAGTTGATAGGACATGACACCACGGCTACTCGTACACGCTTCTCACATAGACGCTACTCTATCCCCAAAAGAACCTGTTCCTGCATGATCTCTCGATTCTCGAGCTTGTCCACGCTCAGATTCGGCAGGAACGGGAACATAGCGCGGTCACCGTCCTTCACATCAAGCAGGCCCTGCAGCCGCTCGACCGCGGCCTCGTCGGCAGCGGCCGTCCTTCCTGTGCCATGCACTCCAAAAAGCCCTTCAGATGGGCACCTTCGGCCTGGTACACATCGACGAGGGGCGCCGAGCCGTCACCCCTCCTTCTTGTCGCTGGCACCGCCCCCCACGCGGCGTC
>NW_025954383.1:0-43873 GCF_022376455.1 Epithele typhae | reverse complement strand
CTCCTCCACCGTCTCCCGCCCTCCTCCTTCTCCGTCCCGCCGTCTGACCGCCTCCCCGACACCCTCAACACGCCCAGGCGTCCCAAAGGACGCCCTGGGCCTCCCGATTCGTATCCCGGCGCCGCGGTTCAAGACCGCGGCGCCGTCGTCTCGCTGGTGAGCCCCTTGCCCCGTCCTCCTGCGCGCTGCTCCGCCCGTCCTCCCACAGCGCGTCCCACGCCCCGGCCGCTTACAAGATGCGGTGGGGCGTGTCCCCCGTCCCTCCTCGCCCGTCTCCCGCGCCCCGCGCTCAAAACGGGCGCCCTACGGCCGTCTGCGCGGGCGCCTTCCTCCTCCTCTTCCTCCACCTCCTCGCCGCCCTCGACCTCGCCGTCCCGCCGTCCGACCTCCTCCCCGACACCCTCAACACGCCCATGGCGTCCCAAAGGACGCCTCGGCCCTTCAATTCGTATCCCGCGCCACGGTTCAAGACCGCGGCGCCGTCGTCTGCTGGTGAGCCCCCAGCCCCGTCCCTCGTGCGCCCTGTCCCCGTCCCTCCTCCCACAGCACGCCCGCACGCCCCGACCGCGTACAAGACGTGGGGGGCGTGTCCCCCGTCCTTCCTCGCTCTTCGCCCTCGCCCCGCGCTCAAAACGGGCGGCCGTATGGCCGTCCCGCGCGCGCGCTGCCCACCGTCCTCCTCCACCATCTCCCGCCCTCCGCCTTCTCCGTCCCGCCGTCTGACCACCTCCCCGACACCCTCAATCGCCGAGGACGTCCCAATGGACGTCCTCGGCCCTTCGATTCGTATCCCCGGCGACCGGTCGTCTCACGGTATGCCCCGTGCCCCGTCCTCCTGCGCGCTGCCCCCGTCCCCACAGCGCGCCCACACGCCCCGGCCGCTTACAAGACGCAGCGGGGCGTGTCCCCCGTCCCTCCTCGCCCTCTCCCGCGCCCCGCGCTCAAAACGGGCGGCCCTACGGCCGTCCGCGCGGGCGCCTTCCTCCTCCTCTTCCTCCACCTCCTCGCCGCCCTCGACTTCCCCGTTCCGCCGTCGACCACCTCCCCGACACCCTCAACACGCCGAGGACGTCCCATGGACGTCCTTGGCCCTTCAATTCGTATCCCGGCGCCTCGGTTCAAGACCGCGGCGCCCGTCGTTCGCTGGTGAGCCCCGTGCCCCATCCTCCTGCGCGCTGCCCCGCCCATCCTCCCACAGCGCGCCCACACGCCCCGACCACGTACAAGATGCGGCGGGGCGTGTCCCTCGTCCCTCCTCGCCCATCTCCCGCGCCCCGCGCTCAAAACGGGCGGCCCTACGGCCTCCGCGCGCAGGCCCTGTCCGCCTCCTCCCCACCTCCTTGCCGCCCTCGACCTCGGTCCGCCGTCTGACCGCCTCCCGACACCCTCAACGCGCCGAGGACGTCCCAATGGACGTCCTCGGCCCTTCAATTCGATCCTGGCGCAGCGGTTCAAGTCCATGCTGCTACATGTGGGTGCCCTAGGCCCTCCTCCTCCACTTCTTCACCTGTGCCTTTCTCATCCCATTGCTTGGCTCCCTTGACAACAGCCTCCCCTCTGTATTTTACAACTTGTAGTAGATACCACTCCTACCAAATAGATCTGTTGAAGCTATCAGTTTGAGTGCAACTGTGAGTGGCACAAGGCAAACCTGTGAGATCCTCTAGTCTGAAGGACTTGCTCTGAATCAAACCCACTGCAGCCTCTCCCACATCACTCCAGATCTCTTCCAAGTGAATGACCTCATCCTGACGCTTGATTCTCCACCATACATTGGCCTGTTCCTTGACCTTCTCTTCTTCTTCCTCTTCCTCTTCTTCGTCTTCCTCCAGGTCAACAATCTGCAGCTGCAGAACCTCTAGAGTGGGGATGGCTTTGGCTAGTGCCTCAGCCAACTTCTTGCAAGCAGTGCCACTGTCCATGTTGAGCCCTTCAAACAGCCTGTCCAGAGAAAAGCCAATGCTGAGATGGATGAGAGGAACTGGAGAGAACCTCCGAGTCAGAGTGACCTACACATAATTATAAGAATCTGTCTGACATGAGTGCTGAGAAACATACCAAAAGCACATCAAAAGCACATTGACTGTGATTCCAAAACTTCTTGATAGTCAGAGACCTGACGTTGAGCTCCACTGCTCTGGTAAGCATCTCGCATGGGACAGTGAGGGAATCTCCATAGTCCTCCCACCAGAGTTCGATGAAGGAAAGGGAGGCTAAGGACTTGATATGATTGAGAATCTTGAAAGGCAACTCCCCACCCTGGTAGTCGGCATGTGTGGAAGGGATGAACCAGGTCTCATCAAATCGGAGGGAGTCGATATGGGAGAAGGAACGGTTGTTGTCGTTATCAACATATTGGAAATCTGGATCGAGGTTGAAGTCGATGTCGATGGTGCGAAGGTGGGGCAAAGGGTGAGCCCACAGGACTGCAAAGGTCCGGTCGCAGTAGACAGAGAGGTGAGAAGGGAAGGGGTAGGAGGGACCAAAGATGGCTGCCACAAACAGAGTTCAAGGGACTTGAGATGGTTGAGGTCTAAAAGAGGAGACTGAACACCAAGTGTCTCAATGGCCATCCAATCCGCCAACTCAGACTCAAGAGCCTGCACGTACTCGCTCCTATATCCTGACAAGGATAGGGAAGAGAGTTGGGTGACTTTGGAGAGGGAGAGGATGAAGGAATGAAGAATCCCCCAGTCTTCAGCTGTAATGTCGGATGGGATGGTGCCATCCTGGAGAGACACAGACAGGGAGGAGAGACGGGGAAGTTTGGAGAGGAGGGGAGTGAGTGTGGCAACACTGGGGAGAGTCGCGGAGGTCAAGAGAGGGTAGTTAACTTGGAAATGAAGGAGATGTGGATGATGTGGAGGTTCTCTCCTGAGTTGAGAACCACAAGCTCAGAGAGACCTGGTGAGCTGCTGAAGAGGTTCTGGAGAACTGAATGGGGGATGAGATCGGGGTTTTCAGGAGTGATAAGAGACTTGATGTAGTGGCATGGAGGATAGGGAAGGTAGGGATGGATGGAAACGAGCCACTGCACCCATGCTAGAGCATCGGTTTTGTTTTTGTTGTACCACTCTTGAAGGTGGACGGTGGCCAATGCTGGGCGCATAGCAACTTCGTACATGGTCTTGGAGGTTTGTGCAACTTTGACAACAGAGGAGGGGGGAAGGTGGGTGCAGACAGCGTGAATAATGTCATGGTTGAGAGACATGGTGGATGATGACTGAGAAGAAGGCTGTAGGGCAGTGTGGTTGAGGTAGGAGGCAAGAGGGGTATAGGAGCCATAAAGAAAGTCAGCCTTACAGCCATTCTCACTGGGTATCTCCCACCCTCCTCCTTCTCAATCTCCCACCCACTACCTTCCCCATCCTCCATCCAACCGCCTCCCCAACAACCTCAGCATGCCCAGAGCTTCCCAAAAGATGCCCTGGGTCCTTCAATTCAATTTCAGGGCCACTGTTCAAGAATGCAGCACCAGTGGTCGTTCAGATAAGTCCTTGGCCCCCATTCTCTGGCATGCCCACCCCCATCACACCTCCACAGTACAACCACACACCCTGACCATGTATAAGATACGGTGGGCATGTCCCCCACCCGTCCACGCCCTTCAGCCACATCCCACACTCAAAACGGGGCCTGACGGCCGTCCTCCACAGCGACACACTCCCCTCCCACCCTCCTCTTCCTCCTCCCCACAGCCCTCGACCTCGCCCTCATGCCTCCTCCCACCTCACCAACACCTCAACACGCCGAGGACGTCCCAATGGACGTCCTCGGCCCCTCGATTCGTATCCCGGCGCCGCGGTTCAAGACCGCGGCGCCCGTCGTCTCCGGTAAGCCCCTTGCCCCGTCCTCCTGCGCGCTGCCCCGCCCGTCCTCCCACAGCGCCCGCACGCCCCGGCCGCTTACAAGACGCGGCGGGGCGTGTCCCCGTCCCTCCTCGCCCATCTCCCGCGCCCCACGCTCAAAACGGCGGCCCTACGGCCGTCCGCGCGGCGCCTCTCTCCTCCTCCTCCTCCACCGTCTCCCGCCCTCCGACTTCCCCATCCCGCGTCTGACCTCCTCCCCGACACCCTCAACACGCCCAGGGCGTCCCAAAGGACGCCCTGGCCCTTCGATTCGTATCCCGGCGCCGGGTCAAGACCGCGGCGCCGTCGTCTGCTGGTGAGCCCCCAGCCCCGTCCCTCGTGCGCGCTGCCCCGTCCTCCTCCCACAGCACGCCCGCACGCCCCGACCGCGTACAAGACGTGGTGGGGCGTGTCCCTCGTCCCTCCTCGCCGTCGCCCTCGCCCCGCGCTCAAAACGGGCGGCCTAGGCCGTCCGCGCGCGCGCGCTGCCCACCGTCCTCCTCCACCTCTCCCGCCCTCGCCTCGCCGTCCCGCCGTCCGACCCCTCCCGACACCCTCAACGCGCCCAGGGCGTCCCAAAGGACGCCCTGGGCCTCCCGATTCGTATCCCGGCGCCGCGGTCAGACCGCGGCCCGTGTCTCCCGGTAAGCCCCGTGCCCCGTCCTCCTGCGCGCTGCCCGCCCGTCCTCCCACAGCGCGTCCGCACGCCCCGGCCGCTTACAAGACGCGGCGGGGCGTGTCCCCGTCCCTCCTCGCCCATCTCCCGCGCCCCGCACTCAAACGGGCGGCCTACGGCCGTCCGCGGGGCGCCTTCCTCCTCCTCCTCCACCTCTCGCCGCCCTCGACCTCCTGTCCCGCCGTCCGACCGCTCCCCGACACCCTCAACGCGCCAGGACGTCCCAATGGACGTCCTCGGCCCTCGATTCGCATCCCGCGCCGCGGTCAAGACCGCGGCGCCGTCGTCTCCCAGTAAGCCCCTGCCCCTTCCCTGTCTGTGCTGCCCATGCCCTCCTCCCACAGTATGCCCACATGCCTGTATGCATACAAGACATGCTGAGGCAGGTTCCTCATTGATCCTTTCTTTTCCCAAGTCTGGATACCCCCAAATGTTTTAGTTACTCTGTATGTAGGATACATTTCAAATAAAACTCATTCTTTCCCCTTGCCTTTGCCCTTGCCCTTGAGTCTGGTGGCTAGTCTCCCCTCAGCCCTCCAAACAGGCTGCAACTTCAACTTCTCCTCATTCTCCTGCTCACACTCTGACCACCCACACTCACACAACTCCCAAGGATCCAGTACAGTATTCCCATGCTTATCCTGGGCCTTCAGCTCATGGTGCTTGGGGTATTTGGCAAAAAACCCCTCTGGCTTGTTCTCCAGCCTAGTCACTGTGATGGCATGAGAGAAGAAAACCAAGGCAACTCGGCCCCCAGAGAACCACTCAGGGCACTGGACATTGGACCATTCTCAGGGCTGAGATCTTGGCCTAGAGCATGCCTAGCAATTTTCCAGTCCCGAACCTTGTGGGCAAATTTGCAGTCCCAGCCAAGGATAATGTCTCCAGCACGGTACCTGCCCAACTCAGATTAGTGTTTGCTAATCTCAAAAGAAATGCACAAACTGAAACACTGCCCCAAGGGCAGGGAACTCCATCTCGCCATTATGGAAGAAACCAAGGGGAATAGTGAGAGTAGGCCCAATGTCACCATGGTCGAAGTGGAGGTCGAGAGGGAGTTTCCAGACAAGGGCACGTCCAAGCCAAGGTCCAGGGTCATGAGGGATCCAGCTCCCTGCATCAAACGCCTTCTGGTAGCGTTGATAGAGATCAGGATAGAAGACCTCAAACAGAGCACCAAAGTACGCGGCAAAGGGAGCAGAGAGGGTGTAGAACTTCTTTGTCACCTCAAGTCTATCAGACTTGGGGTTTTTGGGTGTCTTGAGATCGTTCTTGACTCCAATATCACTGCTTGGAGTCATTGTCTGCACAGTGTTAGCTCTAACTAAAGTACCACAGAGGCAGACTCACAAAGTGAGAATCCCCTTGCTGGGTCCAGCAATGAATGAGATGGCCCACTCCGGATCTCTCATTGCTCTTCTTCTCCCGTTTGCCTCGTTGGTATCGAAAGAGGTGAGTGTTGATGTCTTCTCGATCCCCCTCGTGACGACGATCCTTTTCAGGAAGGACAGGCTGAACATGGGAGGTGTAAAACTGACAGACTGCCAGCAACCTCATCTGCTCATCAAACTAGAACAAAATCAGACAAGCAGAAGACATAGACAAGAGCAGCTCACAGTGAGAGCATCGTTCTGGATAGAGACACCCTTATTTCTCAGAATATCAACATCCCTCTTCGTGCGCCCTTCATAGAGTGATTCAATAGGGTGAGGAGTATCCCCAGGTGTGTCCTGCCCAGATAGATGAGAAACATATAGGGTAGCACATTGAAAACTCACAGTCTCAGGGCGCCTACCAAGATAGTAGAGCACCCGCTGCCCCTCCGAGTCTTCAATGATGGTGGTGCAGTCAACAGACTTCTTTGGCTTGATCTTCTCCCACTCTGCATCCATGTCAGCCAACTTCTCCTTCTTGGTGGTAGAGCTAGGATAGAGCCTCATTGGCTTTGGAAGCTGGAAGACAGGAGCGTTGGCCAAGACTTCGTGGGCTTTAGCTCGACCTCGGGCTGCCCACTCCAAGACCTCCACTTCATCATAGACGATGTGGGCAGGGTCTATGACAGAAGATGGGAGTTCATTGACCTGGTGCTGGGGCAGGAATTTCTTGAAGGGCTTGAGATGCAAGAAACACACCCAAAAAGTAGTACTCACTGGTCTGGCAGGCTTAGCAGGCCTAGCAGGCCTAGCAGGCTTAACAGGCTCAGCAGGCTCAGCAGGCTTAGCAGGAGGCTGAGCAGGGCCAGGAGTCTATAGCTGTTTAGGGGGAATGTGCTGAAAAGAAGCCAAGTACTCACATAGTCTTTATCATCATCATCATCATCCTCATCCTCATCATCCCCATCTACCCAATCCTCCACTCTAACCCTCTTGGAAGCCTGGGGAGGAGCAGAAGTCTGCAGCTAGTGAGTGAGTGCATGGAGAGAGAGTGCAAGATACTCACAAAGACACCTCCTATGTTCTCCTGCTGATCCAGATCCAAGTAGTCCAAGGAGGGCCTAGAGTGCTTAGGAGCCATAATGAGGGCAGATTGGTGTGCAGAGAAGAGCTAGGAGGAGATGTAGAGGCTGGATGGTGGTGGTAGGACAGAGAGATGGGCAGAGATAAGGTCCTGCAGATCTACGCCCGTTTAAGCGCCCATAAGCGCCCATAAGAGCGCACTTCTCTAGCTGGCTTGCAGAACAGGAAGAAGACCACGAAATCAGACGATATTTGGCATGTGAGTACACCCAGACAATAGAAATCGAACACATCTTGTTTCATATCAAACGACCCAAAACTGACAGAGATAGAGCATGTACAACATCTCACTCAGTCAACTTGGCCCAGATTTCGAGAATTTTAACAGGGCGACGAAACTATGCGCAAATGAGCAAGTATATACGCCCAGACCGTCGAAATCCAATCACTTTGTTTGGTCCAAATCGGACGAAAAATGACTGAGATACAGCGTACATAACACCTCATTCGGTTCACTCGGCCAGAAATCGAAACCGTCATACTGGCATATTAGACAGCGCACTTGGGCGCGATAGGTGCGCATTGAAGCGCACATTACGACACAGCAAAGTTGGAGAGATGCGTTCAAGAACTGCCTGAGATATAGCAACTTCAATGAATGCCTGGGCCGAGTCGCTGGGAAATCGAAACAGGCGTACCAGAACATTAGACAGCAAACTTGGGTGTTTTAGATGCGTATTGAAACACACATTAGGACGCACCAAGTTTTGTGAGATGCGTCCAAGAACTGCTTGAGATATAGCAACTTCAATATATGTACAGGTAGAGTCGGTCAGATTTCCAGCATGAGAACAACTAGAAGAAACACATTGATTTTTGGCATCTGGGTACATGCCCCATTACAATGGGTGAAAAATTGTATCAAAATCATAGCAAACAACCAATATATTGGCCATCTTAGTGTATCTTTAGCTCAAACCAGGCAGACTTACAAAACACTGCAGACATCTTAGAATTTGAAGGGAGCTGGAACATCTACACCAAATACAGAAGGCATTCTGGCACATTCTATAGTGTACAATTTGAATAAAAACTGACAGATACAGAGGCCACTGAACATATAGCTTGTGCAGCCAGTGAGATGGCCTAGACTATAACTTATAGGTCCTTCTGGTCACATTACATGTATACAACTATATACACCATCACATTATGCACCTGTCATAGCTGAGATTGTGTCAAACAGACCACATTTGAGCTTACAACAGAGGTTTGAACATATGACCTATATGCTGGAACTACTCCTATACCTCCAATACTGAATGGTTTTGAGTGCTTCTTAGACAATAGTAATGCAAACCAATGGCAGAATGCTCATGAATATAAACAGCATTTTAGGGAACTGACTAGAGGAATTGCATGCTGTAGGGGCTTAGGCATATACCATAGTAGGCAACTACCATTACATTCACTGACAAGACTCCCTATTGCTCATTTCAAGTCCGTTTTCTATGATTCAAACTACATTTAGTACCCCCATGTGGTGGTTTTCCAATGGTGTATGTTACATAAGCATATTACCAGGCACAGCGCTATAACACAGTAACACTACCTAGTACCAGTTGCTGCAATATAGCAGCTGCAATACACAAGACATATCATGACAAATACCACCTGGTGACCTTTCTGACAAGTGTTCTAATGCACCTACATATGTAGTCATTGAATCAGAAAGCAGCTTATAACTGGCCATACACTGTACAAGTGGTGCTCTAGTAGTGTTACTAGAACCATTCCACCACATCTGTGTCCTGTATCACGTGACATACACCATCGGATCCGCATTATTAATGTGCATCTAACGAATCCCTAATCATCCCAAACAGACACAATCTGAGCTTATAACAGCAGTTACAACATATGAGCTATATGTCGTAGACCCTATTAAACCCCACCCACTATGTATAAATGAGCAACTCTTTCATAATCGTACCAACCACTATGAGGACTAGGTTCACAAATATAATCAGCATTTTAGGGAATTGATCTGATTTACTAGTAGGCAGATGTGGGTGTAGTAGGCAGGGGCAGGGCACTACAGCCACTGGGCGTCAAATAACTTGTGGAAGCCTCACTTTTCTGAAAGCAGCCCTTCAAAAATTGAATCAATTCCGATAAATCTTGAGTATATTCATAGTAGTAGTCCACATAGAGTCTGACTGAAGCCTCCAAAGAGCGCCCATCTCAGTCTAGTTGAATAGGTATAGACACTAATAGGCACTACAAAGTGTAGAAAGGAGTGAAGCGCTGGTCCCAGGTGGCAGTGCAAACCCAGCGCTAGTGGAACCCTACAGGGGGACCCTAACCCAGAGCTAGGGTGATGGGAGTAAGTAGAAAACCTATGCGTGGGAAGTGGCTGTGCTATTAAAAAGTAACAAAAATCCCAGAGACTAGCATTTTCCGTGTGTCGCGCGTCGCAGTCTGAGCCCACCCCATAAAGAACGATTCATTCGTACCTCATTAATCGTAATGGGGAGGTTGGCCTTGATCATGCATGGGATATGGTTCATCCAGCGAGTGAACGTAGGGTCCATGAACGTGCCTACACGTTTTCCAAGAGACAGATCGGCGATTGGTGAACGGGAGAACTCGTCAATCCACGCGAGGTCGATTCCACGCTCACGGAGCACGCGCTGCCATCTTGGAGGTGTCTCTTCGGGGAGCATGTTTGTGAGGGCAATCGTCATGCTACACCGGGCGGCGAGGAGAAGAAGCGCGTCCCGTGATTTCCACATGGCATGTATGGCAGCCGGACGAGAACTGTAGACCGCCTCATAGCCTTGATCTCGAGGAAGGAACCATTCGGAGTCGAATGGGAACTTGGCTGCTGCAAGATGTAACGTAAGGCCGCGGAGATGATGATAGGTGAAAAAGAGTATCTCTTCTAAGTCTTTCCACGAGTCGCGAAGCTCCCGTGTGAGCAACCATCCACCATCTCCCTGTATTAGAGGGGGTTGTTTATTGTCGATATACAGGCGGGAGAGGAAGGGAGCGTTTTGGACACTGGTGCGTAGCATGTACGCCATCTCCGGGGCTTGGTCGACAGCCCACAACGCCTTGCGCATATCCCGACAGTCCAAGTTGTTCTGAGGGTCGCTGATAGGGATGCCTGGGAGCCAATCGATGGGGGAAGGGTTGATAGCAACATAAACATGCCCCTCAAATCTATACGTCTTAACAGGGCTGGCGGGATATCAGTGTACTCGTATCATTGATGGCAGGATGTACACGTACTGTATATGAGCCATGGCAAAGTAGCTTCGGTCGTCTGTGATAACAAACAAGCATTTCGTCAGTACAAATGATAATAGGTATGAAGGAAAAAGATGCCAGGCGTAACTAGAACTGGGTAATTGGTAGACGGGGGAAGTAGAAGACTAGAGACGTAGGTACCCACCAAGATCAACAAAACGTTTTTAGAGCTAAGTTGGCAGCAAGATGTAGAGATTCTGAAGGGCAGAACATAAGACACAGGTGCGAGAATCAGCAGTATAACAACCCACATGTTGCGCCGAACCGTGTTGGACTTGTTTTGGGTGAGATGGACAGGGGTGAGCGAAGGCAGAGCGGGTATAACCGCACTCTTTGCCCCGGTGGTGAGAGAAGGAGAACACGTCCGTGCTGTGGTGGTCAAGAGAGGGAGAACACGTCCGTGTTGGACGTGACACGAGTCGCGTCTCATCAACAAGCGAGACGCGGCGCACTCGTGCATCTCATCATGTGACCCGCCCGAAAAACATTGTGGCCAACGTCGGTATCAAACTCGCGACCTGTGCGAGGGACGCGCGTCTGTGTCGATCGCATCCCGAGTTTTTCGGAGTCGCGTCTCACGCGACCCCAGCGCCTTCTGCCTCGCTCCGCCTCCACCTCTCCTCCTCCATATCCCTCACTCGTCCTCCGCGTCCGCTGCTACCGCTTCCTATCAATATGCCCGCAATGCTTCAAGAGCACCGCGCCGTGTGTCGCCCCGCTCCTCTCTCCTGTCCCCTTCTGACCTCCGTTCACAGACCTTGTACCTAATCATGCGCGGACCTGTGTCGGGTCCCGTACCACGCAAGGACCTCATCGAGGTGAGCCGTTCTCACTTCTATCGCGCGCCGCTAACCTCTGTGCTTGGTGCAGGCGCTCCGAGACGGCCTCGGGGCTTGCGTCGAAGTCACCAAGTGCGGAATTAGTGCGACATTCCGCCCAGGTGCATGTCGTTTCGACATACAGAAAGGCACGGCGCTCGGATTCCACAGAGTAAGTCGTACTACAGTCCCCATATCTGAGCGTGTCTAACGTTTGCAACACGACCAGCCCCACGGCGGCAAGGGGTCGAGGAACAAGAAGGAAAAACGTCCAGACGTGGTCCCTGAACACATCGCTCGCATGTACGTTATCGCAATCCATCCTTCTTCATTACTCTCTGACATTCAGATGCAGAAAAGGCAAGGAGCTCGCGGATTTCATCGGACTCAGCCACCACGCGACTGGCTGGAATGGCGCGGCGTGGCGCGCCCTCTGCAACAAAGACTGGTCTCGGAGTAGGGCCGCATTCGAGGTAGATTAGCAGTGCTACATAGTAACTTACAAAACGCGCAGACGACGCGGTAATTTTCTTCTTTGCATTGCTACTAAACAGCGCAGCCATCGCACTTATTGCGCTTACGTAGACGGCTTATAGCACCGCAGAACGAGGAAGCTAAGTAATTGTCTCAGTAGTTAGCGATCAGGGTTGTATCTACCACCTTAGCACTTCCTTTGAATATATTTTGTTGCCCTTGTGCTTCGGTCTTGGTTCGCGAGTCGAGTTCCTGGACGGGCGACAGGCGAAGTGCCGGGTGGCGGACGTGCGTGGCCACGCATTGTGTGCCGCCCGACGTCCATGGACACGCGTGGTGTTCCTGCATAGGTCAATGGGTGCGCGCATGCGCCCCCGGTCTGTGCCTGTTCCGTATCAGCGATCGGGATCCCGGAGCGTCCAGTGCTTCAGTCCGGACGTCCTCGAGCACAGCCACCCCCGCAAAACCTATATGACGTCAGGCGATCGAACTGGCACACTGCCGCTCGTCCTCCAGCCGGACGAGTTCCACATGATAGGTCGGGGGGTCTTGGCCTTCGGATAACACGTACGCGTATACCCTAGAAAGCCATTTTCGCCACACGTCCCGTTACGCCCACGCGTCTTCACTTCAAGAGCACTCGCGGCCCTCGCACACTAAAGGAACCCTCCACGGGGACCGGCGAGGCTTGATCTAGACATAGTGGTCAAGTCAGGGCTGTTGCGCTCAAAATTTCTCATCAGTTGATGCCGAGCCAAATTTGTATCACCTAAGGGTACGCCGTATCGGCTGGTCTTCGTTCACGACTCCAATTCCCAGACAGCCGAATAGCCGCGCTACTTAGAACACCGGCGGGGTGGTGCCGTTGGAACGAGACTGCTTCAATAAGGCAAAACCGGTTGTCTTCTGCCGTGCACAAGATGTCGGCGCGCGCATTATGGAGGGTGGGGGCGGGTGAGTGGTGCTTTATTGCACGGGACATTGATGAGGCAATGACGAGAAGAGAAGAAAGCCGGAGAACGTCGGGAGGCAGGCGACGGACTCATGCCACACCATGTGGATGGGTGTATAAAATGATTGACGGGGGATAACCACGCATTTTCATATGGTATCTGATATGAGAAGAGCTATGGAATGTAAAGGAATGACGAGGGGGGCGAGAAGAGGAAGCTAGGGTGAATACAACAGTTCGTCAAAAGGGAAAGGCATTGTTTCATTAGTAGCACTAAGACGCCTCTTCTCTGCCAGAGACAACGCTGCATACCATTTCGCATCGTAAAACCAGAGGGGGAGGTTGCCTGGCGGGAGGCGCTTGCTGCTGGTATGGCCCACAAACCGTCTCAACGGCTGCGCGCCCTGCGTAAAGGTTGTTCAACGGTTATCGAGGTGGTCGCTGTCAGCATAACCGAAGACAACTCTTGCCCACTTGGCGCGCCAGGCAGGTACGTGACTCAACAGGACTGCACGCCCATCCATGTTGACATCTGATTCGTCAGAGCTGCCGTACCCCAGACCGCCCCACTCGAGAACAAATCGGACCGCCGAGTAGTATCCAGGGCGGGGCTCCTCTGCTGTGGGGTCGTGCTCATTGCCAATGGTAGCATTGACTCGCTGATGGTGACGCTTTATTCCCGTTAGTAAGCGGGCGACCTGACGAGCCGGAATACATACCGTTTGCCGTCTAGTGTTGGCTCGGGCTTGCTTCAATCGAGTCTTCTCGCTTTCACTGAGACAGGCGAAGGCGTCATCATAAGATTCATCGCCCTGTGGCTGTCCCTTGCGCCAAAGCCCCAGGCCACGTCCGAACTTGGAAGTTATGCGGCCAACGAGATACGACTCGTCGTCGCTAGGAAGTATCGGCTGATGACCACTACACAGCTCTTGAAAGCGTTCCAACATAGCCTCGAAGATTTGCTCGTTCCAGAGGGCTGAAATGGGCTTCGGGTTGGTACCTAACCAGAATTGCGGAGCGGCGAGATCGGGTCCAGGGCAAGACTGATCGTGCTCGAAGGCTCGCACACGATCTGCTGGGGCGCAGCTCTGAGCGTGCCAGGCCATGTCCTCTTGGATACCAAATTCTTTCCAGACGATGCAACAAAGTCTCTGCAACACGATGAGACAGCGGCAAGCACTCTTCTGAAGACCGCTTACCAGGTACTGCCTGTGAAGGTCTTTGTCGAGGGGGGGTTCAGCATCGTCTATCATCTCTTCGTCGTCGTCGACCTCCGTGGTCACAGCAGCAGGGGTTCGTTTGGCCTTCTTATCACGTTGTTTTCGTCGTCGAGACTGAAAAGCTCCGGAAGTTGACGAAGGGGCAACGGAATTTGCAGCTCCTTTGCTTCTATCAGGGGCATCCGCGAGGACCAGCTCATGGGACATACCAACGCTGTGGGATGGGGGAGCGTCGTGCCCAGTTGTGATCGCATCTGGCTCAGAGGAGAATCCTTGAAGACGTGGAACGGTCACGGCTGAACGCCAGCAGGAATCGGTCTAAGACTTGACGTGAGCGTACAAACCGCCAGACTCTATAAACGACGTACGGTGTGAGTTTGAGTGAACGACGTAATGCGCAAGGGAGAAACCCGATGGACTGAGGAATTAGCGTAAAGAGCTGTACGACTGACTGCTGTAGGGGTCAGGGGTAACGGGGATCGGGAAGCGAGAAAAGCGCGAGGCCGCAGCACTGTACGAGAACTGGACAGTTGCGAGGGGATGTGCACAATGTTTGTTGCTACCGGAGCGCGACGAGCATGAGGAGTGGGTGATACAGGTGCATGACAGTTTCGTGGGACGTGGAGACTTGGCATCCCGGGGGCAGGCTCGGTGGCTTGTGCGCGTTTGTGGGCTTGTGCGCGTTTGTGGGCTTGTGCGCGTTTGTGGGCTTGTGCGCGTTCGTGGGCTTGTGCGCGTTCATGGGCTTGTGTGCACTCGAGAGCGAATTCTTCAATAAGCTTCCGCTGCTTGATGCGCTCTTCCTCTGTGGCTCGTTGTGCAGCCGCCATCTGCTCCCTTAAGGTTTGAGCCACTTCTGCCGCTGCCTCCTTCTCTCGTCGAAAGGCCTCCTCCGCCGCCTCCTTCTCCCGTCGAAAGGTCTCCGCCACCGCCTCCCGCTCTTGTTGTGCAGCTTCCGCTGCCGCCGCTCTCTCTTGTTGAACACTTGCCAACGCCTCATCCCTTGCTACTCTTGCGTCTTCCGACTTTCTCTCCAGGGTTTCAATGAGGCTTCTCATGCCTTCGGTCTGACGTTCAAACCGTTGGAGACGTGCTTCCTGCGCTTGTCTCTCCTGTTCGCGCTGCGTCCTATCTTGCTCTTGCGTGACACGAGAATCCGCGTCGACTTGCATCGCGGTTTCTTGGTCGCGGACGGTCCGCTCCAACTGGGCAATCTTCTGGCGCTGACGTTCGATTTCCTCTCCTCCATCTTCGAGCAGACGCTGGCGCTCTTCCGAGGCTAATCTAAACTGCTCTTCTTGCGTAGCGAGGAGCTCCCGGGCCTTCTCCTCTGCCGATAGTCATGATAGCTCATTGGCATTGATCCGGGCTTCCAGATCTGAGACGATCTGCCTGGTAGAGGCGGCATGTTGTACGAGCCTTGACCGCATCTGGGCCGATTTCTAGGATCGTAGAAAGTGAGATTTATGGGATATTACTGAAAAATTAGAGACTTGCCTCTTGTAACCACCGGTTGTTGTTCCTCAGATGCCCGATATGCGAGCTCTGCCCGGCAAAATTCGGGCCCTGAAGTCTTGGTCGCACGGACCTATCGTACTCAGACGCAGAGGAATGTTCCACGCACTTCCTGAGAGAGGTGGCCTAGAATACTGTGAGTCAAAATGTCGTGCATCTCAGTAGTGCAACTGAACATACGACTGGTGCAACTTCATTCTCCATGTCGACGTCGATGACACACAAGGTGCTTGCGACTGCTTGCTCCGGAGGGTATCGAGCATCGGGGTTCAGTTCGGAGGCTCGGGGAGTACGATCGTTGGCGCCGTTGGCATCCGTGCCTGAGGACAGGCTGGACACCAAAGCTTGCGGTATAACGGGGGCAGGGCAGGTTGTGAGGCCAAGCGTACCGGGGAGCCCAAATGGCGTCAGCGATTGCAAAGGCGCTTCGTGACCAACGGGAGGATCGAAGGAGTAGGAAGGTGCGGGGGTGCATTCAAGTGATCCGCGCCCAGAATAGGGCGGTACGGGGCTCCAAGAATCATCTCCTGGGAGGAAGCTCGCTGCCCTCGTGAAACCAATCCAACCAGTATGGCTGGAGGGTGTCGTTATCAAATGAGAGACCGGGAGAGAAGCGTCAGGTGACCCAGTTTGGGAAACCGACAAAGACATGGGCGACAACTTGGAGGCTGTGCGTACGAAGGAGGCGGACGCTGCAGACGAAGTTGACGAGCGTGGATGCCTCAGAGCCTGAGTTCCTACGGTGTGCGGTCGAGGAGGGATCGTGGTAAGGCTGTTTGCGGCTCGATCCACGGATGATCCGGATCCGAACCCACGGATCAGGTGACTTCCGGGGGCTTGATCCAGATCCGCATGGATCAGAGCCGCTGGAAGAGCCGGAGCCGCGGCTCCGACTCCGGCTCATCCGTGGATCCACCCACAGATCCACACATGTAATGTATCTTTCAAAAGATATATTGATAGTATGTTTAAGCTAATGTACTATCAATACAGGCTAGGTGGGGACAAGGCGAAGGCGCGGTGGGGGAGGTGGGGGATGCGTGGGGATGGGCGATGTGGACAAGAGAGGCGAGACGCGGGGGACGTGGTGGACCGTGACGTGGGCGCGACGTGTGTGCAAGGCGAGGGCGTGGAAGATGACGCGGGCGTGGGGATGACGGGGGCGACGTGGGCGCAAGGCGCGGGGGCGGGCGACATGGATGAGGGCGCGGACGAGGCTGTGGTCGGCGACGCAGAGAACGCGGGAGTTGTGGGGACCGTGCAGGAGACGTGGGGCAGGTTGGTGACGTGGGCGACACTGGAGTAGGAAGGTGAGGTGAGTGTGAGTGACACGGGCGAAGTGTGCCACGGGTGAGGTAGTGGGTGACGCGGGAAATGCTGGCGATGCGGGCGCGAGGCGTGCGGGCAAGGGCGGGCGACGCGCGGGCAGGTGGGTGTCATGGACAACGCGGGAATGGTAGACGGGCGACGCAGACGAGGGGGTACGGGTGAGGGCGAGACGCGGTTGACGCGGGGGGCAAGGGGTGTGGCGCGGGCGACGCGAGAGGGTGGAGGCGTGGACGACGCAGACGCCGTGGGTGGGCGACGCGGGAGATGCGGAGGCAAGAGGGCGTAGAGGGTGACGGGGCGAGGTGGCGAGCAACGTGGGCAAGGGCGAGGGTAAGGACAAGGGAGGGGGTCAGCGGAGGTTGGGGGATGCAGGGAGCAAAGGGGTAGGGGAGTGCTGACCTAGGGAGATCGGAACCGCGGGAGCTCACCGCTATCCCACAGAACGGCCGTGCGGGAGCGCGATGATGCCGTGTGGATGGAGGATCGGGTGACGAGGGGCAGATGGGGGACAGGACGCGATGCGTGGGGCTGCGAGTGCGGGCGACGGCGTGATGGGCGACACAGGCAAGGTGTGCGACGCGGGCGATGGCGATGCGGAGAGGATGAGGGCGATGCGAGGGCGGTACAGGTGAGTTCGCCAGACGAGGGCTGCGTGGACGAGGGCGTGGTGGGCGACGCGGGGGCGAGACGAAGGCGCAGTGGGTGAGACGCGGGGGCAGGCGACGCGGACGAGGGCAACACGGAGAGGCAGGACGTGGACGAGGGAGACGCGGGGTCGACGCGGGAGACGCAGGGAAGCGGGTGAGGGCGAGACGGCCAAGGCGGGCCAACTGGGTGGGCGGCGAGGACGAGGTGGGGAGGGTGAGGCTGGGCAGAGAGGACAAGGACAAGGATGGGGGCGAGGGTCGTCCAGGGAGCGGGTTGGCGGGGGTTGCCAGTGCGAGGAGGGGGAGGGGGAGACCACGCGGGCAGCAGAGAGGGCGGGGGAGTACTCACCAGGGTAATTGGGCCGGGGAGCCACCGGACCACAGAACGGCCGCGCGCACGAGCGCGATGACACCATGTGGGCAGAGGAACACATGGCAGGCGGAGGACGTGGGTGATGGGGCGAGGGCAGGGGCAATGCGGATGAGGACGACGCGGGCAAGACACATGGTGCGGGCGAGATGTGAGACCATGGCGCTGAGAACGACGCGGATGTGGTGGTGGGTGACAGAAGGACGTGGTGGAGGAGGGGAACGGCAGCGCAGGCGGAGAAATGACGCGAGGCGGAGGAGGCAGAGGGCAAAGCGCGGCACGAGGGAGGCGGAGGACGAGGGCAAGGCGGGGAAAAGTGGGGATCGGACAAGGGAAACGCGAGGGTGAGCGCGAGACGAGCAAGGACGCGGGAAGACTCACCAGAGAGATCGGGCCGGGGAGCTCACCGCGACCCCACGCACAGCTCCTGGGCTTGAGGATGGCCGCGCGCTACGCGACGACGCCGCGCGGACGGAGGGTGGAAGGCAAGCGGAGGAGGAATGAGGAGAGGAGGCGGGATGACGGCGAGCAAGTGACGCGCGAGACCCGCGTTCGATTCCGAACATTGCCCGATCGGATGGATTCCCGCGTGCAGACGCCGGATGCAGGCGCCAAAAGCTCTCAAAATGACAGACAATAGTATTGTATAAATATCTCAGTCACTTTTGAACCAATTCACACATAGGTTATATCGTTAGAAAGCTGCTTCAAATGGCTTTCGAATGACATATCTTTGATAGTATAAATACACATATTTTGCGAGAATCTGCGGATAACCCGTGGATCGAGCCGCAGATCCGCCAATTTTCAGCCCCCTTGATCCGGAGCCGCTGAGAGCCGGAGCCGGAGAGAGCTGGAGCCGCCCGGCTCATGATCCCCGGCTCACGGCTCCGGATCATTGCGGGTTTACCCGCGAAGTGAGCCGGAGCTGCAAACAGCCTTAGATCGTGGGTTGCGGGGAGCGTGGACGAGGCGGAAGGCGGGGTGGCAGGGAGCGTGAAAGCGGTACAGTGGGAAGGGGCCGCTGAGGGGAAGAGTGAAAGAAAGGCATTGTTGGGCGACAAGCCTGTGGCACTGATTGAGGGCAGGCGGGTGTTGAAGAAGAGAGCCGCGTGGTACTGCAAAGAATGGAGGCGTATTTGGAAGCGGAAGGATGGTAGGTACTGAAGGGATGGCAATCATAGGTACGTTGGAAAGTGAGGGAGAAAATGAATGTCGAGAGATGAAAGGGAAAGAAGGCGGTGGAGGAGGAGGGGAGGAATAATGGGCGGCGGAAGCGGAGGAGGAATGACACGTGGCAACGGGATTGTAGGCGGCGGAGGAATGGTAGGCGGAGGTGGAGGAGGAGGAGGAGGAGGAGGAGGAGGAATGATAAACGGAGGAGGAGATGGAGAAACAGTAGACTGTGGAGGCGGCGAAGGCATGGGGGACTGTGAATCGTCGAGAGGGTCATCGGTATCCGATTCAAAGTGCTTCACGCGCTTTCGTATTCTGAGTCGCTGTCTTCCATGTGCATCGTGGAAGCGAAATCGGCAGGTAGTGGGGGAACGACATTACGGCGATGTGAAGCCATGAAGAAAGACGGATGACCGGTGAAGAAAGACCGGGTCAGTCAAAGAAAGTGAAGCAAGCTAGTCAAGGGGTGTGGAGCGAGCGGGAACTGGGCGTGTTCAACAGCACCCTATGATCGCGCAGGCGGAGATGAGGAGTAATGATGTAGTCTCAAGCCAGTCGAGGGAAAGATGGTATTGCGGTTTCCGCACCACTGATGGTTAATATACAGCACGATTGCGTCGTTGAGGTATATCTGGGTACTTGACTTGAGTTATTGTGATGCTGAACAATACGAGACGTTACCTGGTCACTTTGAATGGTCGTCAGCTGGTGGCGGTCGCCCGCTGGAGGTCGCCCGCTGCCGGTCGTCCACTGCCGATGGTCGCTCAGCACGGATGATCATCTGGCGTTGAGCGCCAACTCCTCAGTGAATAGACAATTGATAGTTATTGTTATAACTGTCATCGGTGGACTTGAGGGGCTGCGCACCATGGAATGGAAGCTCCTATTTTATTGTGCACGCTCCTGCAGAGATACGTGTGTGCGATGAGACAGACCACACTTAACCATCCACCCTCGTCGCCCACCCTTGTCGCCCGCCCTCGTCACTCGTCATCGCCTCCCTGACAGTTATCCTACCCCTCAACTACGTGCTGGACACGTATTCCTATCTCCAAACCTTGTGAACTCGTTCGCACGTGCAGGACGCATTTATCGACCCATCTCCATGCCTGGTAGCCGTAGGTACTTCGCCCCTAGCCGAAAGGTGAGTACAGAACTCGCAGGTGTAGGAGTCCCACTCACCTTGCGGCAGGCGTTCCATTGCCTGTCAAAGGGAGGCTGTACGGCGCCTCGAATCCCGATCTCGGCCCGTCGGCGTTCTGACTCGGTGTGACGGGAAACGACGTTACCCGTTCGCTGAGAGCGTTCTCGACGACGAGAGGGCCCCTCAATGTGGCGTCCACGACTGCATCGTTGACGTTGTGGAAGAGAGCGGACCAGCTCGTATGTTGTATTCTTCCGGATCGACGAGGCGAGTTCAGTCGCTTCAACCGCCCCCCTCTTGCGTCACCCCATGGCCAATGTACGGAGACGCCTTAGTGATGCGTTTGAGCAAGTCAAAGAAATTTGTCGTCAATATGCGCCATGGAGACGCTGTCATGGCGGACGAAGTCCTCGAGCGGTCAGTACATTGTTATGAGCTTTGATCTATCTGACTTACTTGAGGTTAGAGTGGCGATAGCTTTCAATGAGCATCAAGGGGAGTTATGTCCGGTTTACCCCGCCTTTTTGCGCCTCCACAGGAAGAAGATGAGGAGTTGGCGCCAGCTCATGGAGGTGAAGAAGGCATGGGACAGACGGCAGGGATTCTAAGGATTTTATGTATTAGCAAAGCTTGAGTTTGTACAAGCGTCGCCGCGCGAGCGCGCTCCCTTTCAACCACGCTCCAATAAACGAGTGCATACGACGAGCTGCATGCACACACGTCGCGGGCGCAATATGGTGAACGTGTCGAAACGTAGGGTGGAGTCTATGCGTGTACGCTCGAACTCGCGCTCGCGCACCTCGCGATCCGCACGCCACGTCTCCTCTACAGGCGTGGACTGCGTGTCCTTCGGAACGCCGCCACCGCACCCGCGCGTGCGAGGGGCATGGGTGTGAGCACATTGTGCACCGTGACGACCGTGAACCCGAAATACGTTGTTCATGTGCCACTCGACTATGATGAACACCTACCCAGCATGAGAATGCGAACCGCACGACGCATAACCGGTGCACTGCAAGATTGTTGAGTACGTCATGTGGTGCAGGGCGCGAGTAGTCGTACCGTGATCGTGTCGATGAAGTTGTTAAGAGACCAGCGAGAGTAAAACTCTGAGCTTGTGGCCATGAGTGCGGCGAGTGCCCGCGAGAGACCAGCAAGAGTAAAAATCTGCGCTTGTGGCCATGTGGTGGTCGAGAGCCAATGTGTACAGGCGCCTGCGCGTGATGGCGGGTTGAGCGCGGACATTGGGCGCCCGCTGGACCGCGCTCAACCCGCCATCACACACAGGCGCCTGTACACATTGGCTCTCGACCACCACATGGCCACAAGCGCAGATTTTACTCTTGCTGGTCTCTCGCGGGCACTCGCCGCACTCATGGCCACAAGCGCAGAGTTTTACTCTCGCTGGTCTCTTAACAACTTCATCGACACGATCACGGTACGACTACTCGCGCCCTGCACCACATGACGTACTCAACAATCTTGCAGTGCGCCAGTCGTACGGTTGTATCCCTCCAGCCAGTGGCAAGTGCTTCTGGTATCTCTGCCCATCTCCCTCCGACCGTCTCAGAACAACAACTGCCGACTCATTTGAGGACAGAGTGTGGTTGTACCACCTCGCCTCTGGTTTCCGGAAAACCTCAGCCCCTCCTTCCCCTGTATCGCGTCCGGGGCGCGGCTTGCCTAGTGGGTCTGGCTCCTCCTTCAACTCTCCGTTCCGCTCACGGCGGTTCAAAAACCTGCGCTCGGCCGTCCGTTTCTCCACATCTCCACTAGTCATCGATTGGCGGTGCCTTCTTAGTACTCTTCCTCCGGCGTTTCCTCCTGCCCAGCCCATCGGACGACGGGACACTCACAGCATGAGCGCGGGCAACGGTGTCTGTATCTCATGCTCTCGTTGCATGAATTCAGATGCTGATTGTTTGATGATTGGCATCCGAGCTCTGACACGCGCGGTCGGGCCAAGACCTGGAGGCCGTAACACCATGAGCTACTTTTGGATGGCGCCCGCTCTCGGCAGCTTTCCTTCGCTCCGCTGCATTGCTCGTGCAGTTGGCGCCACAATTCCTTGTATGTTGGGAACTTGAAGAGCAGACGACTTCGGTGGAAAGCCAGTTCGCGCGTAGTTGAAACCGCGCAGGACGACAAGGGGCGCGATTTGACGCGCTCCCATAGGGTGGGCACGAGGGGAAGCGGATCCGACAAATGCCCGAAGCTCGGGGATGAAGCTTTGACACGTATAGCATTGCGGCGCGAAGGAAGGGAAGACTGATATCGCACACGGCATCAGTGTTAGCGAGTATCATAAGAGCTGTCAAGGGCGGCGATGCGTTCTCCGCTCACCCCTCGTTACACGCACCCTCCGTACACGACGATGCCCAGCCCGCGCAAAGACAGCGAGGACTCTTACCCTCGGCTCTACATCTGGGAAAATCGAACTTTCGTCGAGAGTTTCATGCGTCGGTCTTCCTGTCCTCCGATACTTATTTGTCACTTAGATGTTCCCCCTCGACGACGGTCTCCCCGAGCGGTCCATGGTGGAGAATGGCGCCACCCTCACCCAGGCCCCCGGCGGCCCCCCTGAGGACGACCAGGAGCCCGCGGTCATCACACCTTTGAGCCCCCCGCCCCACCATAGGAGCTCGACTCAAAAGAGCCCCGTCCGGACTTACGGGTCTGCGTTCGGGGACCTGGAACCCGTCGACCCCATTCCGGAGCCCGTCGACCCCATTCCGGAGCCCGTCGACCCCATTCCGGAGCCCGTAGTCCCCATTCCGGCCATTCCCGACTTTGCCCGTGTCCTGGACGTTCTCGTCCGGACTCTTACGGCCATGGGGGACTTCACTACGGCCCTGCAACATAGGGATGACATAATAATCGAGATTTTAATGACTATTCTTCAGGGGCCTGCCCCTTCCTCAGTGCGCGGTGAGTTTTCTTTTTCTATCCATGTCGTCTCAAAGCATTGACAATATTTTCAGACTAGTACAGAGGCTCTCGGTCGTCCTGAAACTCATGTCATTCGGATCTCGGATAGGGAGGAGCCGGAAATGCCGTTTTAGCTACCTGTTTGTCTACATGATGGCCGCTTATAGAATGCAAATTGTATGGTGTCATCTCTTATTCGCTGGCAAAGAACATGGAACTGTCAAGTCGATGTCAAGTCGATGTCAAGTGCCTCAGAAGCTCGTGCTTCAGCCATTTAGAGCTGTCAAACACGATTTGCTTCCGTTAC
Source organism: Epithele typhae (assembly GCF_022376455.1). NCBI lineage: Eukaryota > Fungi > Basidiomycota > Agaricomycetes > Polyporales > Epitheliaceae > Epithele > Epithele typhae. The sequence goes on along the minus strand of NW_025954383.1, from coordinate 20,701 downwards.
TATCAATGTGAAAGTGCTGCGGTGCTCCCCGGCTTGTTCATTCTGCCTGGGTGCAGCTGCCAGCACTCCATTAGTGCCCATGGCAATGCGGCAATGTGCTCCACACGGAGCTTTCCCGGCACGTCGCTGACTGCATCTTCTTTCTTCCTCGCCCTTGTGCTCTGTGCACTCGTTCAGCCTCTCCAGGGGGACCAACTTTCATCCTCGACGGACTCGCACGCAAGACCTGTACATTCCCCTGGTGGCAGCAGCTATGCACACGTCGCCATTGTACGGCACCCTTCTCGACACCGCGTGTGAGATCGTCCGCCGCTTCCCTGTAGCGCTGCACCTCCGCCCGCTCGACCTGCGCCTCCTTCCCATCCTCGAACTCGCCCACAAGTTCCGGGTACACACCAGCCTGCCTGTCAAGATGCGACGCATGCGGACGCACCGCGGAGCACTCCGCGCCTTTTCGCAGCCTTCACCACTGATGTGATGCTAACTCCGGTAAGAGTCGCAAGGGGTGAGGGCCGAGGTCGAGTCCACTTGGTAGGAGTGGGCCATTACTGGCAGAAAACGATTAATGAGATATGGAATATGAGAATCTATGAGAGACCTTAATAAGCTATACTAAACCTTATCACCATAGACAGCCAAGAACAGAATATATAGCAGACGTGCAAACATGGTGGAAGCTAGGACTAAAGTGCTTACTATGCATATAAAAGCCAATACATTTACAACACCCTGTGTTATAGCTGCTCTTCTCAATACAGTCAAGATTTTATGTGCTGTATTTGATTTTATAGAGGCAGAATGCACACTATCATTCTACATAGCTAGACCACCTGAAGGGGGAACTAGAGAAGACAAAGAGGTTGCAGTCATGTAGGCCTTCTACATAGCTTTCTGATGCATATACAATCACCCCAACAGATAAGAACTGAGATCACAGAAGCATTTAAAGTTAGTAGGCACCAGTGATAACATCTATACTGTGCCTCATCTAATGCATTTAAAGCAAAGCTGTGAGTGCATCAGCAACACACTCTATAGTGCCTGGTTACATGAATATAATGAGGATTTTAGACAATTGATTGGATTTTACAAAGCCTAAATACCTATTGTTACAACCAGGCCTGCATAGCACAGCCACATGTAGAAAAAAGCGGCACTACCAGGGATTGAACCCAAGGCTCCTGGGTTCCCCACCCAGGTGCTGTACCAGCTGAGTTGAGCTGAGTTTGAAAAAGCGTTCAAAATAGGCACCCAGCTGCACTTTCAGCCACTGTGGCAGCTGTGGCAGGGGCAGGAGAGAGTAAATAGTGCCAAACAGTGTCCATATATGGTGGAGAGGCATGGGAGAGGCAGCTGACAAAGATTGGGAGCACAGCCCCACCAAAAGAGGATGGATTGCAGCTGGGCTTGTGGATGACAATTTTAGGTGGCTGGGTGTGGCTTGCAGTAGCTGGCAGTGGTGGCTGTGGCTGGGTGCGAAAATAGGCGCCCAGAGGCGCTGAGGTGGGCTAGGTGGCCATTCCCAGGCTCTAAACATGCTGTTATGGGCTCAAATGACACAAGATGATGAAACAAAGTACATAGATCATGTGGGCAGTGCTACTAGTGCCTACCTACCAAAAATGAAGCCAATCAGAGCATGGGAAAGGGATGGATGGCATGCAAGGCTTGTGGATGTAGCAGCGCAATGGGCGCCTCTGAAATAGACGCCCATGAGCGCTGTGCCAACCCACATCATCAGTAGGTGCACAGGGGAATGAAAAATGCGAAGTGGGGGATGAATGGGGGGTCTACAGAAAGAGCACACACCTGGGAGCAATCTGGCAGTGTTCTGAGAGTGATGAGGCATGGGAAGGGAGGCACAGTGACGTCAAAGTACCATGGAGATGAGCAAATACATGAAAGCATACCTATCTGACACCCACAGACACCCAAAGCTTACCAGAGAGTTGAAGAGAAAGCTGAATCCATCTCACACAGAACTCAGTCTGTGCTCCAACGACCCAGCCACCCAAAATGGCAATGTCGCAGGCATCCCAGGCTCAAGACCACCGCTCTAAATTGGTGCACCAAGTAGGCATGGTACAGGAGCACAGGGACTGTAGGGGGGCATCCTCCCACTCATAAGCACTGGACTTTGGCCAAAAGCCAGGCTACAGAGGTGAAGGGTGGATGAGAGTCCCCCAAGAGAGGAGGAGCAGTGGCAGAGTGATGAGAGTGCGCTGGTGGCGCTTATGTAACAGTTTTCTCACACACCATATTAGGCAACTGCATCTGGGAACATTGCTTACACTCTCTATTGCTCATTTCATGTCCGTTTCTTATGATTTAAACTATGCTGAGTACGTATTCAAAGTGGCGTTTGAATGGTGCATGTTACATAAGCATATTCCCAGGCACAGCGCTATAACCCAGTCAGCACTACCAAGTAGTAGTTGCTACAGTATAGCAGCTGCAATGCACAATATATAACATAACATATACCCTTGTGTAGCCCTAAAGAGGTGTTCTAATGCATCTACATATATAGTGATTGGTTCAGAAACCAGCTTATAACTAGCCATACACCGTCCATACAGTGTTCTACTAGTGTTACTCACCCTATTGCACGCATCTGCTTCCGTATCACATGATATGCATCGTTAGGTTAAGCTTGTCAATACGTATCCAGAAACCCACAACATCCCAAACGACAACATCTGAGCTTATACCAGCAGTTACAACATATGAGCCATATGTGTAGACCCCATTACACCCCACCCACTATGTATAAATGAGCACCTCTTTCATAATCGTACCAACCACTATGAGAACTAGGTTCACGAATATAATCAGCAATTTAGAGAATTGATCTGATTTACTAGTAGGCAGATGTGGGTGTAGTAGGCAGGGGCAGGGCGCTACAGCCACTGGGCGTCTAATAACTTGTGAAGCCTCACTTTTCTGAAAGCAGCCCTTCAAAATTCGAATCAATTCCGATAAATCCTGAGTATATTGCTAGTAGTAGTCCACATAGACTCCGACTGAAGCCCCCAAAGAGCGCCCATCTCAGTCTAGTTGAATAGATATAGACACTAACAGACACTACAAAGTGTATCAGGAGTGAAGCACTGGCCCAGGTGGCAGTGCAAACCCAGCGCTAGTGGAACCCTACAGGGGGACCCTAACCCAGAGCTAGGGTGATGGGAGTAAGTAGAAAACCTATGCGTGGGAAGTGGCTGTGCTAGTGAAAAGTAACAAAAATCCCAGAGACTAGCATTTTCCGTGTGTCGCGCGTCGCAGTCTGAGCCCACCCCATAAAGAACGATTCATTCGTACCTCATTAATCGTAATATAGGCGTGAGACGCGGGAAGTCGGACGAGGGAACGAGCACCAGGGGACAGAACGTCCGGGGGTGTCGCGGAGGAGGAAAGGGACGGAATGCACGAACATGGAGGAGAGGAGAGGAGAGGAAGCGAAGCAGAGAGACGATAGACGCGGACGAGGGGGTGCGCACGGGCGCTACGAAGGCGATGGACGAAAGGCGATGGGCAACGGGCAACGGGCAACGGGCAACGGGCAACGGGCAACGGGCGATAGTCGAGGGCGATAGGCGGCGTGTGCGATGACGATGGGCGACGAAGACAAGATGATACGAGATGAGGTCGAGTAGAGGCGAAGTCGAGAAGTGAGCACACGACGCACGCACAGAAATGCGAGGAAAATGAACTAGATAGCAACCAGTGCGAGTCGAGTCTAAATACATGAAAATGCGGCCCGCGCGAGGGCGTTACTACGACCGAAACGAGCACCCCAAACCTGTCTACAAGTCTGAGTGTCATGGCGAGCGTCCGAAAGATAAGAGAAACAAGTGGCGGAGCGGGGCAACGAGTGTGGCTGACCATGGAGGCCGTGGAATGGGGGATACGAAGGGGCGAAAAGGAGAAGAAACGTGTGTGGATGAGTAGCTAAACATGAAGCCGGAACGATCGCGAGGGTCGGTGGGGCGTGCCGAGGGACGAGGGTCGAGGATGTGCGGGACGAGGATGTACGGTGCGCGAGGGCATGGAGCTTGCGCGGGCGTCTGACGGACGCGTGCACATACCAGCGACGGTGGATGCACATCACCGCGCACACTCGATCTCCGCCTCCCATTGATGCGCACGCCGCGCGGCTACGCGCGGGTGGCGCGCATCGTACCAAACCGCCGCCAACGTGAACCAACGCGAACCGCACCAACTGCACCGACACACGCCCCATTATCTCACCGAAACACACGCGCTGCCGCCGACAAGACACCACGCAACGCACATCGACGCGCGCGCTGGCCGACATCGCCGCCACCAACCCGCTGCTCGCGTGCGCGAGCCTAACGGCAGCCCTCAGATGCAGGCACACAGGCTGAGACTGACAAATCACAATTTGTATAGAAAGAGTGCTAACATTACAATACAGCCGTTTGCATCTGAGCCCGGAATCGCGCGTTTCAGGCTTTGTTTATTTGGTTCCTCGCGATTTCGTCCCAAAAAGGCAGCCAAGAAGCGCCTGTTCACACACGACGAGATTTGGACGAGATCTCCAAGCTCACTGACTGTGGCAAATCCATTGGATATACCTCAGTCTCGGAGTCGATGAGTGAGGTGGCTTCCGGGATGGGGACATGTACAATTACAGCGGGAATACGTGTAGACTAGTGTGAAGTGCACTGTAGACGAATGACAACAGCGCAGGGGAATGAGAATCTGTAGGTACCCGAACATACCGGGCTCGGCCCTGTCTTAATTTCGACAAAATCAACGTCTTGACATGCTTCGACTAGACTGGCCGCGCTCGACCCATCCACCCAAACAAGTTACTCCGCTGGCGAATTCCCCCACTCCACAATCCACGTGGAACGCAGAAGCTCATTCTGCTCCACAACAGCCTTCGAGATCTTCTTCCGTGTGAAGGACAAGCTCGCGCAGGGTGTGCGACAAGGTGGCTAGAGACGTGAACTGAGAGAGATGTTGCTGCAGCTCGTCGAGGAATATGGCAGGCTTGTTCTTGATTGCAGCTGTAATGAGTTACGAGGGAGAGGGTATGCGTATGGCGGGAGTATCGTGGAGAGCGTTGTCTGTATGCATGCATTGGCAAGAGACGACTCACAATTCCACCACCAGCGCAGATGCCCATGCCAGCTCATTGTCGCACTCTCACCCCCCGCTTTGTTGACAGAGCGGCAGCCCTCAAAGACATCGAGTGCAATGATTCCGTGCATTGGAGGCGCAGATAGGACAGAAAAACATGACCTTGCTGAGTTGTCTCGCTCCATGCGCACGGCTGGCTCCGTTCCGACCATCACCACTCCCGTCGATTGGTATTTGATCGTCCACATACCGGTGGATACACATCAACGAGGATGTGGGTCAGCCACCACCTTGAAGATACCGATCCACGGTACCATCGACTTGCTGGAAGAGTGGGACAGGTGATACGTAGGAAGTTTCAGGTACCGTGACACGCTAGGTTTCAAGAAAAGAGACACAGGGAGGTAAAGAGGCCAGAGCAACGCGCAAGCACGCCGGCGCAGGGCGCGGACGCATAGACAGGCGCTTCTAGGTTGCCTTTTCGGGACCAAATCGCGAGGAACCAAATAAACAAAGCCTGAAACGCGTGATTCCGGGCTCAGATGCAAACGGCTGTACAACAACGCTCAGGTACGCCTCTGAACCTTGCGAGCCTTGTGCACCGGAGTAACAGTGGACGGATCTGGTTCAGTAGCGAGTGTCTCTGATGTACTGTAGGGACGCTTGCAACTCAGACGCGTGGGGTTGCTGTGACCGGAACGAGATTGAATGAGAGTGTGAGTGGTATCGTGAAACGGAGAGGGCGATGGGGAATGAATGCGGGTGCGAGGATGGACACCTGTGCGAGAGAGCGAGGGGGAGTGGAAGCGGGAGGTATGGGATCGTGAATGGGAAGGACGGGAGCGTGAGCGTGAGCGTGAACTCGAGCGTGTACTCGAGCTGGAACGGGACCACGAGCGGTGTAAACGGGAGCGGGAACGGGACCGCGAGCGGGAGCGGGAGCGGGAGTGGGAGTGGGAACGGGAACGGGAGCGCGGGCGCCGGTAGTGGACACGAAGGCTTCTTGTACAGAGTTCCTTATGACGAGCCTTCGCCGAGGTGTTCTTGAGGTGTAGCCTGATAGCATCGGTAGCTGGCCATCCATTTTCGTACCGCCGTAGCTCGGGCACTCGTTTAGTTACCTTTGATCGGGTCAGTTTGAAGCCATTGCAGAAGGTAAATATGTACCCACCTGCTTGTGCACGAGGCTTAAACTTGATAAGCGTTGACTCTGGTATGACTTGGATAGATCAAGATGCTCATCGACGAGCTCGTGTACAATATCCTATACAGATGGTGTGTGAGCACGTTCTCGAGAGGTGGGGAGAATGCTTAACTCACCCTGAAGCTTTCAAATCGACCAGAGACCCATCCAAGAGTGGTTGCCAGGGTGTATCCACCGTGGCCAGGACGACCAGCCTCTCCAGGAGGCTTGGGGATGACAACTTCCTCCAATTGAGCATCTTTAGGTTGGTCGAGGCTGAACACCCCAGGTGCTAACTCTTGTTCGGATGACGGTTCTGGTTCAGATAGCGAATCCTGGGGAGATAGTGACCGAGGGTTGGAAGAGGGAGAATCGGAAGAGGGAGAGTCGGAAGGAGGTCCAGTTGAATGGTTGAACGTCGGAGTCGAAAACCGAACAGTGCGAGGAGCTGGGTTGTCGATTGTAATCTCCTTGTGGATACCAGGGAAAATGTTCAATGCAATGTTGTTGAGTTCGGTCTCGGCCGTGAGGAGAGTGATGGGGGCTGGGAGTGGGGGAAGCGTGAAGAATGAAGCCATAACACTGTAGCACCAGGCTCAGGTGATGGAGTAATGGAACCGCACAGCGGATGAGTGGATAGAGAGGGTGGGCGATGAGAGCAGGCGATAGGAGTGCTACGAGTTTGGGCAACGGGCGGGTATACCTGTGGTGGAGAGTTATAATTAGTCAATGTCCTATTGTCAATGACCAACAAAACGAAGAAGGCGCTGGACATGCCGGTGGGTTGCCACACAGTCAAGAACTGAGCTCAAGGAGACAAAAGGCGTGAGATGACGACGTCCGAGGTTGCTGTGCACTCCTATACGCAGCTGTGCTCATGGCGTCCTTACATTTCATCTCATTGTCGCTCATTGTCTCCCTGCATTGTTCATCATCACAACGTTTTTGTCAACTTGCTAGCACTGCAAGGTTCGATAGGGTGCGGGGGTGTCGAGCGAAAAGAAGATATAGTTGCGGGGGTATAGACACAATCGCCCAAGACCTACACTGGCACACCAACATCGCCCTCATGTTTGCTTCTGTGTTCACTCCCTCTCGCTCCCCTGATGCGGTCCGGTACCGTAAAATTATCACCTGGCACCTGGGGAACAGCGCAACTTCCTTGGACTTCTCCGCAGGCGGAGATCTCCTTGCTTGTGGCGGTCAGTTTAACTATGTCAATCGACCTGAGAAGAACACTAACATACGACTAAGGCAAGGACGGCTTGCAGATTTGGAACACAAAGTCGCTCCACAATGTACCCGTGCCGGAGCACCGAGACGAATGGATGGGGCCCATCTCACAAGTGATGTGGATACAAACACGCGCCAGCGGGCCAGTGATATGCTATGGTACAACATTGGGATACTTGCGCTTCCTAAAGCGGAACGATGAAGATGTAAGTCATGACAATTTAATACTTGAAGGCCGCTGCTCAATTATCTGCATCAGACTGATTTTAGTGAGACTGGCTTCTGGCGAATCGCTCGCTCTGAGTCCAAGAACCCACGGGACGCGGAGATCTTAACGCTTGCGAACCACGTCACCCGTGACGGGATCCATATCGTGGCGGGGACACGGGCTGGACATGTCCTCATGTGCAGATATAACGAAACGGACGACTTGCGGCTCGTTTTCAACCGAACCCTCGCAGGTGTGTTACCGCATTCCATGCGACTTGCGGCTCTTGTTCAACCGGATCCTCGTATGGTGCAGTTCATCTAGACACCACTACTTTTGTACAGCGCTTCGGGAGCGTTTAATAAACATCCAATTTCTTAGTTCTCTAGCCAATCGCTCCCTTTTCGCTGTCTGAACAAATCCCCAAGAGGGTTTGTCGAAATTCCCAGTTTTGAGGAAGTTCATCTTCTCACTATTGCCACACGTGCTGATGGATGACTAATGCAATCATGTGATGCGTTAAGCGCCAATATCTAATACTGACAATCTAATCAGGATTAGTACACCCTCCTCACTTTGCTGCCGAGTTCCAAAGCAGATGCATAGATAGTATGGTTAGCAATCCTTGCAGGACAGTTTGACAATATTATTGATGGCTTCCAGTCGGTCTGTGCACTGTTGAAGCCTACTTGGTTGCCCTCAATAAGGGAGTGCCATTCACCTTGAGGCTGGAGTACGTCGATGATGATGTTCAGACCCTTTTATTTGGTCCAATTTGACATCCTATACATGTGTAGACACCCGCTATTGGCCGTTTTCAGCTCCAGGACCATGCCTCAAAAATCGACTCTGGCTATTGCCGCCACGTGACCGATTACATAAGCTGTTCAAAAGTAGTGGCGTCTAGATGAACTGCACCATAGGCGTGTTGCCGTATTCCATCCACTTCGCCTCCAAGGCACAGATCCTCGTGTTCGGGCTGGAGGACGGTTCAATGTGAGTTTTCACTAGCCATTGGACGTGTCACCCTTACCGATATATCTTAGGTACGTCTTGCGTGCCGACGACGGGAAGACAAAGAGTTTGCGACCTTTGGCACAGTCAATGTAAGCATCAAATACTGTTCGCATTTTCACCAAAGCAAAAGCTTTAACACGCTTCTCTGTAGTGGATCCGCAGCTGTATCGGATTGCGATCACCTACTACTTATCGACAACGTCGTGAACGGGTTTGACCTCTGGAACTTGGGCGAAGTGGTCACCCACAAGCGAACGTTCTCAGTGGACAGAAGAGTCAAGGGTTTTTACCCTAGACAAGTGCGCTTCGCCGAGAAATCGCGTGTCATCGTTGGGGGAAGCACCCACAGGGAAGTCTACATATTTGACCGAACGACCGGAGCGCCCCTCGAGGTATTAGAGCACGCAGCCGAGGGACGTGTACAAACGATTGCGGTAAGTAGCTTGGGATTTTCCATCTACGCGCTACTAATCAGTGTTCAGACCTCCGACACTCACGACGGCACATTCATTGCCAGTGGGACATCCGGTAACGTCCTATCGGGTACAGTGTCATTGTGGCACAAGGGCGAAATCTCCTCAAACAGCCAACCTAAGGGATTGCGTGTGTGGTCCCTCACGCCATTTCTTTGATTCCTTGTCCATTCCTTGGTGGTGTTTGCTGCCACGATGTTTCTGTGGCAGAACGTGATGGAGCGTGTAAGTGTTGTATATTGAATCCAGTGGTTGAAGGTATTTGACGTCTTGTCTAGGTTCACATCGCATCTCGGTTCAACACCATCGCGACCAAGTTGGGGACCGTAAAGACGGTTAAGGACTTCGCAGATACCGCCCACACCAACGAGGCCATAGCACGTACTGAGAAGACGCCATGTCGTAGGGTGACCATGGAGATGGAGGTCGTTCTGGAAAATGGAAGCGCAGGGGCTGTTGAAACGACGGGGTTTGTTCTCTTGTAGTTATGTCGCACCAATGCAGCCTTCTCTCCCACAGAGAGTCGCAGATTCCAATGGATGAGGTCATGCAAAGCATTGAAGAAGATGACATAGGAAGTAACGACTTGTAACATGAAGCTCGGGCGGAAAGGAGGAAAGCTCGAGTACTTACTTAGTAACGCAGACACACTCCCCCAGCTTTTCGTCTATATCAACGCAACGGAACGCCTACGGCAGACTTTCGGAGCTCTCGACAACCCTGAAGACAACACCCCTGACGCTCCGCGCCGTCTCTCAACCCCTGCAATCCGTCAAACAAGCCATCGCACAGCACTACCCCGACAATCTCCGCGCCAACCTTGCGCACCGGCTCGGCAACAACAGCGCACCTCCTCCACCACGCGCCCACTAGCCTGCCCGCCTCGCGCTGGAAATCGGTAGACACACTTATGCAGTTGGACTGAACTTTCGCCCTCCCAAATCCCAACCCTCCCCCTCGCGCATCCTGTCTCCTGTTTCGTACCCCTGACTGAGCTAATAGATACATACCAAGGGAGGGCAAACACGTCGTGACATACCCGCACAATGGAGACCCCGAGACGGCGTCCATCCGGGCTCGCTCGACCACCCACAGCGCTTGGGCAACGCACGCGAAAGTAAATAGGTGGCGGGCGAGCCATCCGGTGACCAGAGTCGACGGAACTCCCACACTGCAAGCTGCGCGGCGCACGAAGCAAATGCTACTCCCACCATCCTCCTTCCATAGATAATATCGCACGTTACCGTCCTCACCCCCGCGCTGCGCTGCACACTCTCATCTGTATCGTCCCACTCCGATCTCCTCCTTCTCATCCCCCCACACACCCATGGTCGCCTCTGTTCCACCCCATCCCAACCAACCCACCACTCTCACCTGCGAGGCCACGAACACCTCGCTCCAGAGGCCAGAAGGCACGACTTGGAGGAGGCACTCCCCCGGTGTCCTCAAGCGCCGGCGGAAGCTGGCGGACCCGGGTAGGCGGAGCGGAGGACACGTATGGTACCCACCGGCACTCACCCCCACTCTCGCTCCCGTACCCACCCCCTTCGCCACACACACTCACTCCATTTCGTCTGCATGATGGCTAGATCCCTCTGGCTCTCTCCGCCCCCTCGGGGCTGACACGTCATCTGTCCCGTATACGCATCTCCATTCTCACCAGCTAGATTACTGTATGTAGCGCCTACCATAGGGCTCGGCCCTCCAGGGCGATAAACAGGAGACAAACAAACAAACAAACAGGAGACAAACAAACACTTGTAAGCAAATCGAGTAGATCATGACTGACTGCCACACCGACTATGGTGGAGAACTTGGCGTCCGCTATCCTCAATGTAGAGACCGGCCTACGAGATTACTGAGCCCAAACTCCCCTCATGAAACAGAGTACACCAGTTCCGTATAGAGTGGATATACAGGCGTCGAGGACTCGAATGTGGGTACAACCGCGCACTTGCGAGCTCTGAACTCCTGCGTGTAGGTGAAGGTGTTTCAGCAACATTGCGAATCAGACTGACAGAGAAAGACGGTGCGCCAGGGGCGCGTGCAGCTCGTGAGGGTGCGTCACTGGCCGCGACGCACAGGCGTAGACAATGCCGCTTGGGTAGTCGGGCGGACACCTTTGGCTGCACGCCCCTGCCCGATCGCGTGCCCCGACGACGCCCACTCTCAGCTGCGCGTGCGCTCTCCGCAACGACGATGACACGTAGGGAAGTGTGGAGCTTGTACTCACCTTGGTGTGCTTTTCCACCTCAACCATCTGTCGCTTGCGGGTCGCGGCGTACCGCGTGGTACGTTGCGGGTCAACCTGCGCGACCCTCACCCGTACCCGTGCAGGTCGCGCATACGTCCGAGCGACTCCGAAAGCATTTGTAGTGGCGATCCGGTGGTATATACGTAGCACGAGTATAGCGACAGGGACGTGAGAGAAGCTCCTAGTGCGGGTACAACCGCGCACTGTCGGACTGCTGAGAGGGATCCCGAGTGCGGGTACAACCGGCACTTGAGGGCTGATGGCAAGAGAACAAAGAGAGAAGCGCCCACCGTCGCGCGACCTGAGAACAAGGGCAGGCGCCTCGATGAACAATGGTTCGGGCGCCAGTTGCTGTCCTTAATTCGCCTCCATACGCTCACTATGCGTTCCTCTCAGCATCCCCCACTTCCGACAAACGACCTGCACGCTAGGTAAGACACCATTTTATGAAATATCTCCACTCTAAAATCATAATCCTTTCAGTGTTTTGCTTCGGCGACGGACAGAGTGCGGTTTCACCCACTCGCTCACTTTCCGCCCCACCCCACTCAGCACGCACACGACAAAGCGCGGTATTACCGCTTGCCTTTCCGCCCACCCCACTCAGCACGCACTAGGACAAAGCGCGGTATTACCCGCTTGCCTTTCCGCCCCTCCCAAAGTACTCCCTCCACTCCGATCACAGGTAGGAGAATGCCTGTGATATTCCACGACAACCCTTCTCATATGTTTTTCAGGAACTAGGTCCTTGATCTTATCTCGCAAATCATCGTCGGATGCCTCCTCGCGCAGACCTCTGGTGCCAATGCGCAGACTGCAAGAAGGAGTTCCCTCATTCTCGCAAAGGAAAACAGTGGAGGAATCAGACAGAATTCTACAGCCATCAACGACTGCTCTCTGTTCCCAGCACTTCCTCGATTCCCATAAGCGCCATCGACGAAGTCATAGAAGCAGAATCCAACAAGCTTTTCATATCAACTGTTCTCGCAGAAGATGACGACGTTATAACTCCATCTGGTGAGAACCTCCGCGAACCATTTGGATTCGCTTCAAGCACCGACCTTCTCGAGTCCATTGGGGAATCAAGAAGGCGGTTTCGGAAGCCAAGCCCACTGAAGATCATCGCGAACGGAACCACGCAACCACCAAAGCCTTATCCGGTCTCAGTCGCATCACACAGAACTGCAACAACTCCAGACCATCTTGGTGTCGCCTTCGGAGTCCGAACTTTCACGCGCCGAGGACCGAATCGCTTCGTTGTCGTCCAGTTTCAGTTCGATCCCACGATCCACACCTTCTATCGATATGAAAAGGCGTCAAGTTGCAACGTCGCTGCAGAACACTCATGGGCGCATCATGGAGCTTCGCCACTTGTGCCCTAGGAACCCGGAAACAGACGCCGTCTTCTTTGACTGTAGTAAGTGCGATTTTTATGTCGCCCTCATCTTGCTTCTGACATTGTACTGTAGATCACCACTACGACATTCCTGCTAGCCACAAACACCCTTAGCGCAAGTCGCTGTATTCCTTGGGTCGTTCTTCACATCTTAGGGAAGCTCAGTCGCACCGGATCCGACTTCCTAATGACTAGCATCACGTTCTTGGTGTCCATGTGCTTCGACACGGTGTCGTCTTCTGCTACACCCCTAGAGCAGAAGATTCTTGCTCAGATACCCACCTCCCTATGATCTGCACTCGCTCAATTCAATCTAGAGCCTCTTACAGTCACGTATGCTGCATGTCCACGATGCCATTGTCTATATAAACCAACTCCTGACCCTCTGACTTCCTTATCTACCTATCCCACCAAGTGCACGAATCGCTCGGAAAAAAACGGATCCTGTGATACACCGCTTGTTGTAACTTCTCCGAGCGGGATCCCGTCCACGAAGCCAATCAAACCGTTTGTTGTCCACAGCTTCGAGGATTACGTCAGTGGACTGCTCTCTTCGGAAGTCAATGTGCGTCATATCAATGAGTCTTGCGACAAGGCTCTGGAAGCGATCAAGAACAAAGAGCAGTCACCCGATATCATCTCTCATGCACACGAAGCTGAATATTGGCGGACTCTCAAGCTCGAGGACAAATTTCCTTGTTTACCGACAGAAAGGGCGAGCTTCGCCTCATGTTCGCGCTTCATCTGGACTCGTTCAACATCGAAGGCATGTCTGTTCGAGGACCCAGCATTTCCGCCACTGTTATATCTCTCGCATGTCTCAACCTGCCTCCCGAGATCAGATACAAACCGAAAACCTCGGTCCCCTCGCCATCATTCCGGGCCCACGCGAACCTCACGGAGTCGCGCTGAACCACTACCTTCGGCCGATTGTCGACGTCCTCCTGACAGCATGGATACGTGGTATCAAGCATTGCGCGTCGCTTCTATGTTTCACAGCTGTGTCTCACGTTCGGCTGTTGCTGCCGTAGTCATGGATCTACAAGCTGCCCGTCACGCTTCGCAAATGGCTAGACACAACGGTCATCACTATTGTCACGTATGCACGTGTTACCATCAATCAACGCGAGGACGCACCGACTTCGAACACTGGACAAAGCGCAACCTCAACGAGCTGCGTGAACAAGCTGAGCGCTGGCGAGACGCAACGACAGAAGCAGAACGCAAACGTATATTCAACGAGCATGGCATTCGATGGTCAGAACTCTGGCGGCTTCCATACTGGGACCCCACTCGTCAACTTGTCGTCGATCCCATGCACTGTATCCTTGAAGGACTGGTCCTTATCACTTTCGGGACATCCTGGGCATGACTTTCAGCAAGGCGAATCTTAGAGACGATGAACCACCTGCTTTCTGCTGCGACTTTGCCACGGTGGACGTTGCGACCAACGATTCACTCCCCCAGACCGACCGGATGACGGACAAGGAGATGGCTCAAGTACGTCAGATCCATACGGCACTAACTCGGGTGGTCCATGGCGACATCGAGCACGGTCTCAAGAAGCTGGACAAACAACTAATGGGAAAGAATCGCAAACCGTTGCGGTTCGTCGTGGATGATCTTGGCGTTCCATGCGAAGGGAATAAATTGAAGCAGAACTGCACTGATGCTCTCGTACGCTGGGTATGTGGACGTTCGTCGATCCCTCGTCCCCCCAATCCTAATCCGGACTTCCCTGACAGCGACGCACCCAACCGCTCACTTCCAACGAGTCGGTACATGAGGAGACCTCCACCAGGACATCTCTACAGCACATCCAAGAGGTCATACGAGATACCATCACACCTTTTTGGGTGAGCTCAGTGCCGCTTAACTACGGGGAAGCCAGTGCGGGGACCCTCAAAGCGGATGAATGGCGTGTTCTGGCTACGATCTATTTCCCCCTCGCGCTGGTCAGCCTTTGGGGTCGCATGCCAACAAAGCATGACGGAGCAATCGACACGTTGTCCGCATCTGTGCCTCCCTCCCCGCACGAAGCCTTGGATACTACCATGAAGCTAGTATCTGCTGTTTACCTTCTTTGCAAACGCACGACTTCACACTCATGCGCTGAGAAGTACTGTCACTATGTCGCCCAATGGTTATGCGGCATACAAAAGCTCTATCCCAGCAAGTATTCCCACCGGACAAACAACCATGTGGCGTTCCATATCTACGACTTCCTGAGGCTTTTTGGACCTGTATACTTGTGGTGGTGCTTCCCCTTCGAACGTCTCATCGGACGTCTTCAACGGATTCCTCACAACGACAAGATTGGTAAGTTTTACCGCTCTGATTGGTTTCACCGGTGTTTACTCACTTCCTCATCAATCCTGCAGGCGAGGCAGAAGTTACCATGTTACAGTCTTTTCTGAGAGCTGCTCGGTTGCGACGCTGGTTGCTTCGCCCTGATTGTCCCTCTGCACTCCGTGAATTGAAGCGATTCTTTCACAAGGCATTCGGAGTGGCAGCGTGGAGTCGTCTTCAGAGGTGCACGGGGACGATGCTGAAGGACACCCACTTCCTATGACAAGATCCCAGACGACTTGCGACAACTTCTTACTCCGGTTGAATGCGACAATGTCACCCTGGTTGCCCGGCATAGGCACGACGATGTCATATTCGCACGGGCGTCGACCCACGCAGGAAACAGCCTCGTGCGTTTCTACCGTCACGGCAGGGCGAGCGGGAGTTTGGCAGCATCAAGTATATCTACAAGGTCACGTCACCGTCAAGTTTGCAGTACAATCGCATCTACCTGCACGCCATGGCGACCCATTTCTGGAGTACGACGACTTCCCTGCCACAACGCGATCTCAGCAGCTTTCCAGCACGCTTGAAAGTGTATGCCCATCTGATGTTACAGGTCATTTTGCAAGATGGATAATGCCTTCGGGAGACGCAGCCGTTCTCCCTTTACATAAGGTGCGATTCTCCTTCTTATTTCGCTCAATGACCCAACTAGTCCTCAATGCGCAACTCACAGTACTAGCCATGGATCCGATCTCTTGCACAATCCAGCCCTTCGTGGACTCTCTACTATGTACCTCGCATGAACCCTACGGCTGCGGTGCAGCCCCCGCAGTCCAACGCGGGTCTTCACCAGCCACCACGACCAAACGCGTCTCACAATACGTTACGTTCCCTCTTCCGCTTGTTACGGACTTACATCTACATATCCTAGTGATTCACGCTCTCGTTTACCGGCATGAATCTAGCTGAGGCCCTCAGCCTCTCTGTGTAACCTGTCTGTAAGTACGCCCGGCGCTGCCTGCTGCTATTCTTTGAGCATCACCGATCCAAGTTCACTCGTGATGCGGAGATTCATGATCGCGCGAACGAGAGGGGGAAGGCGGCGTACGCGCGCAAGTAAGGGATCCCTGCATATGACGGAACCCTTCTCGCGCTGACGCGCCCCTAGGCAGGCTTACCGCATTGCGAGCTTCCTGGTGGATGCATCTGCCGGTTTTCCGTGTGACTTGGCGAGGTTAGTGGATGCAACCAACACTCTCGCCGTCCTGCTAACTCGCTGGACGATTTAGGATACAAGGAAGCTGTTTTAGAACGTATGAAACAAGGTCAGCGACCGACTGTCCCTCGAAGACGCGGAGACTGTATCGTAGCTAGCGTAATGCAATAACGTTTGAAGTGAGGCTACGAGAATGCGCGACCCAGGTGCCCGCTGCGACCCCCGATCATGGCAATGAGAATCGCATCAATTAACATCAAGCAAACTGCGACTACGAGGCTAAGTCTACTGCGGCGGCAGCTTCGGGATGAAGATACCCGCCTTGCGGGCCTCACGGTGAATGACCCGGTGGGTCAATCCGCTGGACTCCAACTGGCCCTGGAAAAGGTGAGTATCAAGTCTATGCGTCGCAAACAGTGATCGCTCACCTTGAGCCTCCCGCGTTCTTCTTCGTGTAGTGGTCGGACGGGTGGGGCTGGTGTTTTGGTCAGCGACGAAGGACAGTGCGTGAAACGGTGAGACTCACCTGATGGACGTGCACGGTGCCCTTCCAGCACGATGCGGTGAACGAGCGAAGAGAGCCTCCGGCGGTGCTCTTGCGCGCGCCGAGGCTGTCATCGCCTTCTCGAAGTCCTTGTACTTGATGTCTTCCGGCTCGACAACGCCGTAGATCACGTTGAATATCTACTCGTCATTAGAATATTGAAGACATGTTTAAAAATGTACATACGTGCGCGTTGTTCTTGTTCATACTGCGGCCGAATGACGAGAGAAGAGAAGCGAAGCGAAGAAGAGCGAGAGTGTGGACGAGAGCGAGAGTGTGGACGAGAGCGAGAGTGTGGGAGACAACGAGAGAGCGAAAGAGCGTACGAGAACGAGAGCGTGTGAGAGTGGGCGAGAGCGAGAGGACTAGGATCTACGGCCGTAGACACGAACGACGAGGACGGAGTAGCGTGTAGGGGAGCGGGAGCGGACGGGCCGGCAGGCTCTCCGAGAAAGTCGGAAAGGCGTGTGGGGGCGTCTGCGGACAACGGGCCGACGGACTCTCCGAGATAGTCGGAAGCGCATCGACGGGCGTCTGTTTCTGTAGGCTCGATCATCCGGCCGCTTTCGTTGTACCTCCTCAAATGGCTGGTTCAACTGGTGGGGGGGGGGGGTTTGGAAGGCGCATCACAAAAGGAGCGCACGTGTCGTGAGTGCCCCTCGGCGAGCTCGACAGTGCACCGGCCTTCACGCAGGAAGACTCAAGAAATCCCGGATCCATTAGACGCTCTCGAGTATGACTATTAGCTAGTTGTATATGATGTGCTTTTTCGTCCGTCTGCGAGAACTCAGTGTGACGCCGTCGCGGGCGTCGAGGCGCGGTGCAGGCGATGCGACAGCGCGCGCGTGCGTGGAGGGCTGGTCGCGCGCCCTCCGTGACGCCTCCCAAGGCGGCCGCCGTTACGACCCGTTATGCCTACCCCTTCTGCCCAGGCCGCGTATGCCAGTTGAAGCGCACACAACGAGCGGGCACAGCGGGCACGAGCGGGCGACGAGCGGGCACAAGCGGGCGATAAGTGGGCGACGAGTGGGCGACGAGCGGGCGCCCGGATTCAAAACATAACATTTTGGGACCGCCGGAATGACATACCGTTGCGAGGCTGACAAAATGATGAAAGAAACGCCAAATTTGGCGCGTGATTTCGCACACCGGGAAACTTTGAGTTCCCGGGCCGCCAGAACTTTATGTGTGAGAAAGCATTCTGCAAGCGCGGAAATGTTTCATTTTGAGGACTCGGGAACAGTTCGAGGTACGTAAGGTTTCAACGCGCGCGAAATGTAACATTCTGAAAGGCTCAGAACGCTACCAAAAACACTACATTTCTTGTAAGGTTTACTCATACATATCGGATGAGCAGAAATTTTGATATTCCCGGCGTGTCGGGACAGCGTCGCACCTGGGGGTGCGCGAGCGCGCTTGGGGAAGGCGGTGTCGAGCTCAACCGGGCCGGCCGGCACCAGATGCATCCGCACTTGCCGATAGGCTGTCACAACGGATGCACCTGGCGAATCTATAAAGAAGGGAGCGGTGGTGTTAGTAAGCCGCGTACGTCGCTTGCAGCGATACGCGAATTTAGCGAAGTTGCCGAAATAAGCGACTCTAACCGAGGTTTTGCCATGTGGCTTCCACGTGCGCCGGCCGGCCGAGCCTGCGAGGCTGGCGCCTTTGTGTGGCCGAGCTTGCGAGGCCGCCCCAGGTCGGGACTGTCTTTCGGCCGAGTTTACGAGGTCGATGCGCGAGGCGATGATACCATTTTTTTTTTTACAGCTGGCTCAATTTTCGTGCACGAGCGCAAGTGGGGCCGTGTTCAATTTCGGAGTGGGCCACAGTGCGTAGCGCCCTCGCGCATCACCGTGCAAAGTACAGTGTGAGTCCGAGCGCACCGCCGCGAGCACCGCGCGCGCGTGACGATATCTCTGCGTGCACTGCAGACTCCCCGCGCGCGAGCCTCGCGAGGTACGGCAATAGCACGGCATCGTATCGTGGAATGGCCACTGCACCCGGTGCAAGGTCCTGTTTGGACATGAGTCCTCACGCGCACGCAAAATGCACACGGGTGTTCTGCGGTGCATACAGAGATGTCACCACA
Organism: Epithele typhae; assembly: GCF_022376455.1. Taxonomy (NCBI): domain Eukaryota; kingdom Fungi; phylum Basidiomycota; class Agaricomycetes; order Polyporales; family Epitheliaceae; genus Epithele; species Epithele typhae. The sequence continues at coordinate 1,687 of NW_025954383.1, read as the reverse complement.
CGCGTGCGGTGCTCGCGGCGGTGTGTTCGGACTCGCGCTGCACGTCGCGCGGTGGTGCACGAGGGCGCTAATCACTGTCACCCGCTCGCGCTCCTGCCAGTGCGCGAAACTGGCTTATAATCGATATTGGACCAGCTATACGAGGCCGACCCCCCGCGACGCTTCCCTTCTCGCACGGGGGCGCGCACCAGCCGGCGCTACATTGCACTCCTACCACACGGCGCGTGGGCATGCATTAGAGTGTAACTGAATGGGGTGGGCGCATGCCCTGCGGAACTGACTACATACTATGCCTCCCCCAGAAGCGGCGGGGGTACCGCCGTTCCGCAAATATATCTCCCCCCTCTCCCCCGTTTGCCTTCCTACTCTGCACATGGGTGCCGAATCCACATGCCCTCCTATGTACCAAATTTCACGAAGAGCGGACGAGTAGGGAAAAATTGCGCAAGGATCCAATACTGGCGCACCCCCAGAAACAGCGGTTTGGCGCTGGCTCGGGTTACGCCCGGGTCACATAACACCCCACTATCCCGACAGGGTATAAAATTCTGAAATACCTGGCCGATATCACGTTATATAAGAGGGCCAAAGGCCCGCACGCGCCGTGGCAACGCCACGGGTGAGCACTAGTCACTACTGTAGCCACACCGGCGCTGCGCGCGCTCAACGCGTGCTGGTATCATAGCCGTCTGTTATCTTGTCGATCTTTTGGACCTGAACGTGCTGTACCCGGGTCCCGTCATGGAGCTCACGTCGCGCCATCACCTCCCACAAACAAAGGACGGGGTCGAGCCCAACAATGTACAAGTAAGTCTTCTCAGTCGCATACATCGCAGTGCCAGGGTTGCAACCAACCCCCTGTAAGGCCCATGGTTGCAACCAGGGCACAGTTGCAACCGTACCATGGTTGTAACTATACTAGTGTAGAAGTACTACCTCCAATGATAGATAATTATTCGAAGGAGCTGTAACCCGTTTTCTGGAAGTCAAAATGATCGCTGCCCTCAGGAATCGAACCATCGACCTTACACTGCGAAAGCGCCAACGGTGCGCCCAACCACTACACCATGAATCCTTGCTTCCCTATACATGTGTATAGACTATGACATCAACTTTATGACTATTATGTATTAGTATCCTTATAACGACGATCACTTTTCTTGTTGCTTCACGGTTTGTGATGATATTTTGGCTGTCCCGTCGCTTTCTCTCGTTGTACGGGCTCGCGGCTGCACCAGTGATCGGTGTTGCAGGGCACACTTGTGCTCCATAGGAGTGGCTAACCTACGGTAAGGGCTGGGTATGAGAATTAGTGCAATGAGGTATGTACACGAGTGCGCTTCGTATGGGTCCAACCGTGCTTCGGTTGTAAGTATGGTTGCACTCATACAAAGGTTGTCGCGGTTGTAACCGTGGTATGGTTGTAACCATACAGCGGTTACAACCGTGTCGCCCGGTCGCGGTTACAACGTGTCGCGGTTACAACCGTGTCGCGGTTACACGTGTGCGGTTACAACCGTGTCGCGGTTACAACCGTGTCGCGGTTACAACCGTGTCGGGTTACACCGTGTCGCAGGTCGCGGTTACAACCTGTCGCAGGTCGCGGTTACAACCTGTCGCAGTTTGCGGTTACAACGTGTCGCAGTTTGCGGTTACAACCGTGTCGCGGTTACAAGGTCGCGGTTAC
>NW_025954382.1:0-43954 GCF_022376455.1 Epithele typhae | reverse complement strand
ATCACGACGAAGCTCACTGCGCTGGTGAGCCCTGAGAAGGCGACCGAGGCAAAGGCGCAGCAGCTGCAGGATCAGAGTGCAAAGAGGGAGGAGGTACAGACGGAGAAGACGGCAAGCAAGCTCGCGAAGGGTCGGGAGATGCACGTCACAGACCCCACCACAGGCGAGGAGCTCGACATCCGGAACGCCGAGGAGGAAGTGAAGACGGACTCGAAGGGGAAAAATGTGCTGCGGCAGCGGTTTCCACCTCCAGGTGAGCATCATCCTGTCGCTTTCGCAGTTTGTTCGCAGGGGGCCTGGTGTATGTCTGTTGCGATGTACGGTCACGCTTGGCCTACAAATCGTCTCAAATGGAGCCTTTGCCTATCATGTTCGTGCTTCAGCCAGACATGCTCACTGAAAGCTCGGCAGACTGGAAGCAACACCACGAACGCGTCCTCGCTCTCACCAACACCGCGATCCTGCAACTTTGCGCCGCGTTCGCCCTCTCATTCCTCCTCTCCCTATTCTTCACGCGTCTCGTGCCCCGCCTCACGGCCGTGCTCCCCGGTGCACTCTTCGCTTATGCCGTGCTCTTCCGTGCGGACCGTGTCGCTACGCGCGAGTGGGCACAACGCGTTTGGCACGCAGAGCGCCTGCGCGGCCTGCGCGCGGGCGACGACCTAGACGGCGACGGCACGGTCGAGGATGAGGAGCGCACGCGCGAGAGCGCGGAATGGGCGAATGCGTTTCTCCGGGGCCTGTGGCCAGTCATCAACACGGATATGTTCACGTCTTTGGTGGATATGCTGGAGGACATCATGCAATCGTCGGTTCCGACCTTCATTGTGAGTGGTGGATGTTGGTTCTGCTCACGATGGTGGCTTATCCTACGTGCAGCACTCGGTGCGAGTCGCGGACATTGGACTAGGCTCAAATGCGGGTCGCATCACGTCAATACGCTCGCTACCAGACGTACGATTGCATAAGAACGAAGATGACGGGGGAGACGGCCTAGCTGGGCTGGGGATCAACTCGGACGCTGTCGGCGCGGACGACAAGGACGCTTTGGACGGTGATCATGTCAACCTTGAGGTTTCGTTCGCCTATCAGAGCTTGCCAAGTGGTCAGACTGCGCAGAGCAAGGCGCAAAACGTCCAGTTAGTGACTTTCCGTCGTCTGGTCCTGCCATCTCATCGACGGAAACAGTCTTTTTGTCGAGTTCTTCCTCGGTCTCAAGAACATCTATGGCTTCCGAGTTCGTGAGTCAATTTTCGTTCTCCCTATGGCTTCGCTGACTTCTCATCAGCCGTGTGGGTGGAGGTCACCGGAGTCGTTGGCACGGCTCGTGTCCGTCTCCAACTCATTCCAGATCCTCCATTGTGCGTTTTCCTCCCGAATATATCCATGTTCACGAAATTGAGCTGCTACCCAGTGTTAAGACCACCCTTGTGACGCTTATGGGACTGCCACGCATCACCATCACCGTTGTACCCATGAGCAGGATACTGCCGAATATCATGGACCTACCGTTCATCTCCGGCTTCATCTCCAGCGCACTCGATACGGCCGCTGCAGAATACGTCGCACCGAGGAGTCTGACGCTGGATCTCCAGCGATTGATCAGTGGTGATGATATCAAGAAGGGTACGTGGCAGCAGTATAGGCTCCTTTTATCATCCTGATGTCGACGATCGTACGTAGACACTGAGGCGTCGGAGTTCTCATCGTGCACATTCACCGTGCGACTGGAGTCAAGGCGATGGATACCACAGGCAGCTCGGGTCAGTCCGCGTTCACAACTCTTATACGGGGCTAATCACATGCGTCGCCAGCAGATCCCTATGTCACGCTCACGTTCTCGCGGCTTGAAAAGCCGCTTTACTCGACGCGGATCATCAAGGGCGACTGCAACCCTGTGTTTGAGGAGACCGCAGTGCTCATTGTCGACCTCAACACTGTCAAGCTCCGCGAGAAGCTTAGCTTCCAGCTGTGGGACTCGGATCGGATGAGTGTGGTAAGTTCCATCCATGCACCACATCAGTCTGACTTATCACCCGGTATAGGACGACATGATGGGATTCGCGGAAGTCGATATCGTCGACCTCATTTGTCATCGCGGGGAGCCCGTCCGACGCAGCTCGCCACTCTCGAGCCCCGACTCGCGCGACCGTCCGGCAGCTCGAATACACTATTGGATACTATGGCACAATCCATCCGAACCCAGAGCTAAAAACGCATGGTTCAGACCCGGGAATTCCTGAAGACCTCCGTGAGCTCCCCGGGTTCAAGGATGCACGAGCAGTCTCTCTCAATGACCTTGAGGCGGCTGTGCTAGTGACACCTCCGGATCCGGGGTGGCCTTCTGGCTTGATCAGCATTCAGGTGCACGAGATCAAAGACCTGACTGTGAAGATGGTGGGCAAAGGTCACAACACCGGAAGGGGGCAGGAGGGCGAGAAGGGACAAGATGACGCCGGACAGACATCGGAGGAGGGCGAGGGCTGCCGTCATCGTACTGCACGATGTGAGTTGGAATGTTTGTCTGAATACATCGACGCTCACAACAATGTGATAGATCGCTGAATGACGAGCTCGTCTATGAGACGCGCGTCAAGCCTATCACCAGCACCCCCATGTTCAACGCTGGCACGGAGAGGTTCGTGAGGGATTGGCGGGCGGCGCACGTCACGGTTACGGTGAAGGACTCCCGGATGCGGGAGAACGATGCGGTCCTCGGCACCGTCTTCTCAAGCTCTCCGACCTCTTCGTCAATGCGTCCCAGATCACCCGCTGCTACCCCCTCGAGAACGGCCTCGGCAGCGGCCGGATCCGCATTTCCCTCCTTTTCCGCCCTGTGGAGGCCAAGCTATCACCCAACCTCCTCGGCTTCGACACCGGCAAGCTCGACATTCACGACATCTCTGCCCGCTCCTCCTCACTCGACCTCTCCAACTGCGAGGTCCGCGCGAAAGTCACCACAGCAAACGCTGCGGACAAGATCTCGCGCAAGGCGGCCGAAAAGCAGGGGGCGGCCGTCGTCTGGGCACCCGAGCATCCAACCTCCTTGCCCGTCAAGCACCGCTACGCCGCCGCGCTCCTTCTCTCCTTCCGGGGGAAATCAGCGCTCAAGTCGGCGACGCGGCGCGCCTTCGCGGTCGTCTGGCTGCGCGACCTCGTCGACCGCTCTCGTGGACCGGTCCCGGCAGCGCTCTGGCGCGCGCGCGACGGCGACTACTCGCGCCTGAAGTTCAACTACGTCCCGCCCGACGGCGACCTGGGCGCGTGGGACGGGGATCGGGAGAACTTGGAGCCGCGTGGGTGACGTCGAGGTCGATCTGGCGTTCTGGCCCGGGCTCGCGCAGGAGCATTACAGCATGCTGGGCGGCGGCGGCGGCGCGAGGAAGCGCGGCTCCTGGGACGAGTACGGGCGACAGCAGGACGCCGGGATGCGGGACGAGGTGGGTAAGCCGGAAGTCAGGGAACCAGAGCGCGGGTTGCTGCGCGAGGGTGAAGAGCGCGGAGAGGACAGGGTGGAGGGGGAAAGGAGAGAAGGCGGCGAGGACTTTGGCGCCGCGAAACGAGAGGTGGATGCCTCGCAACTGCCAGGGGAAGCGGCCAACACCACCGTCTCCCCAGAAGCCGTCGAGGCCATCAAGTCCCCCGATGGCAGCCCCGAACCAGGCAACGACGACCACGACGGTGATAGCGAATCCGCGGACAGCGGGGAGAAGACGGGCGTCGTCGGGAAGGTGAAGCAGTGGCGGAAGCACGAGAAGGAGCTGCACCGCGACCACCGGGGGCTGATGCAGGCGAAGCCGGTGCGCACGGCGGAGTGGATCATCGACAGCGTCGAGGACGGCGCGCATGCGATCAAGGACCGGTTCAAGATGAAGTCGCGCGAGCCCGACGTCGAGACGGAAGTGTAAGCTATCGTGACCTTGGTAGACTTGATGCAGTGCGGCCGCGACAGTGCACTGCGTGGATGGACTTGGTGTTTGCTCCTGTATTTTTATATCTGTACTAGTCCCGTACAAACTTGCAGTACTTGCGATCACAGTGGTCACCGTGTACGATCTCGTCTCGTTCTTGCCGTCCCTTGGGTTTGAGTCGGGAGGGAAGGGGGCTCTCGCCCGTCACTGGAGGCTGACTGAGCGCACGGATACGCCGCCTTTATTCTGTCCCAACATAAGATGGCAAGCGTATTCGGAAGGCAATGGCTACGCAGATGGGTCGAACAAAAACTGAAGCGTCGATATCACATAAATTGTCTCTACATACTCTCACAAACACGTACCGATCTTCCTGCTTCCTGCCTCATCTTCACTCCTTCGCGACGTCCGCTGCAACGAGCCAGCTGCCGTAGTATGTGCACTCCTTCGGATTCGCCGGCCCACCCTCGTTGCAGAACTCGAAAGTCGGGCAGCGTACGCACGGCGTCTGCGTCAGTCCGGCGCCCCCAGCCATGCGCTCCTGGCGAACCGCGCGGTAGACGTACGCGCTGTACTCCATCTCCTGAACCTCCTGCAGCAGCGCCGCCGTCACGTCTTCCGCGGGCGACGGCGAGCGGTGCTTCCTCGAACGAGATTTGGACTTGGACTTGGACCGTGACCGCGACCTTGCGTCCGAGTCCGATTCCGAGTCCGAGTTGTCCTCTGACCTCGAGTCGTCGTCCGACGAGTCGTGCCGCCTGCTCTTCTTGCGCTTCTTCTTGCGCTTTCGGTCCTCATCGCCCATCGCGATGTCCCCGTCCGCATCGCGGTCGTCGCCGCTGCCCGCGCGGCTCCGCTTCTTGCTCCTAGTGCCCTTCTTCTTCCTTCGTTCGCGGTCGCTGTCGCTTCCTTCGTCGTCGCTGCTGACCACGCGGCTCCGGTTCTTCTTGTGCTTCCTGCTCTTCCTCCGCCGGTCGCCGTCGTCCGAGTCTGACTCGCTGTCGCTGTCGTCGTCCGACGAGGACGCGCGCCGACTGCGCTTGCGCGTGCGTTTGGGCGACTCGGAGTCGTCGCGGCCGCGGTCCTTGCGCTTGCGCTTCTTCGCCTTTTCCTTGTCTTTCGCCTTGGACTTGGCGCGCCGGTCGCTGTCGGGCTCCTCGTCGCCGGACGCGTCGGCTTTTCCGGATGCGTCCCACATCACAGCGCCGAACCCGGGGACCTGCTACCGGCATGAGCGTGGGCTCGAGAGGGGGTAGGGGATGCAATGCGGAAGCAAAGGACACGGTCAAGACTCACCCGTTCGACATCCCCATCCAAAACCAGCACGTTCAGAAGCATCTCCACGTGCTCGACGGAGAGCTGAGTCTCAGTGATCCGGCTCTTGCTCAGGAAAGTCATGACTTGCTGGGCGGTAGGGTACTGAGGTGCAGCAGAGATCGGGTAGAGCAGTGTGGACGACGAGGAGGCGTCGCTTCCTTTTTGCTTAGGAGTACTCTGCGAGGTATAGGTATGAGGACTCGAGAAGATACTAAGAGGAGAGCATGACGCACCCGATCTCGGATGAAGCGGAGGCAAGCACTACAGAGGAGTTTGATGAACTCAGAATCTAGTTCGTTGTCGGTGTACCATGGTCCGCCGGTCATCTCTACCGAGGGCTCAAGATGAAAGAGCATGTATATCTTGCGTGTTGGGTACTGGGCCGCAACTGAGGAGGGAGTTCCGGAAATACAGGGATGACTTACCTTGACGGACTTGACGGACTTGATAAGCTGCTTTTGAGTCAATGACTTGATGCACCGGTCAATGACGGTCTGGTGCAGCTCCGTCTTGGCTTTGAGGTGTTTCGTCCAAATGCCTTCCCATGCAAAGTCAGATATCTGCATGGGGCACATTCGGTGGCGAGACGGGATATATGGTTGTATGCGCGAGAGGACGCGTTGGGGCTCACCTTCGTTGTTCGCTGCTTGGATATGGCTCAGAATCATAGATTCCTCCCCGCTCATGTCCTTCTTCCTGTACAAAACGCGCATACAATTGGTCGTTGCCCTCGACAAGAGCAAGGAGAGAGACGCACACTTCAAGCTCCTTTCTCATGACTGCACGGAAGGAGAGCTGGCCCTTCGTGTCCTTCATGGCCTTCAGCAGTCCCTGCAACACCATATTAGCCCCACCTCCGCCACAACCATGGTTTTGCGCACCGTTCCGAGGAGGAAGTTGATCGCCCCGGTACGCGCCGCGGCATCGGGGATGAGTACATCACATTCTTTCTGGGTGATGGTCTATACAGGGGGCTACCTCAGTAAATATAGTGACGCAGAGCCCTGACACGCGCATATACTCACTTTTTTTGAGTCTGCGAGTGCCGCTTGGTGCAGTTTCTGCTCCAGCGCACTGAGCTTCCTCCCGCTCATTGTGCGCGCGAATATCTGAGGAAAAGAAGAAGGTGTTGTCCCAAGATTGCGCCGGACGGCGCGAAAGTCTGAGACAAGGCGACGGGATGGAGGAGTCAACTGAGTGAAAGGCAGCGTCGGCACTTCACGGCGATTTCTTGGGCCGGACAAGCGCCCATGATGCTCTACCCCAGCCAGACGCCCGATCATGCCTCTTACCCCACATTTTATGCATACTTAAGCTTCCCGTCCTGGCTGCTCCTGCTACCGTCACTCCTTCCTTCGCTCAGACTGACTACCCCAACCACAGTATCCGCGATGGACTCCTACACCACCGCATTTGCTCCTGAAGTCAAGCACGCTCCGAACGACACTGAGGCTTTCGAAGGCGAAGAGGAGGACGTTCTAGCCGACTACTTCGAGAAAAGCGCGTTGGCGGTCCGGAATTCTTTTGAAAGGTGAGTGGTAGCATCTTTGCTTGCTATATGCGTGGTCGTTTGTACCACGCCGTGCGCGGGTTGGTTGACTTGTGATGCAGGTTCGAGCAAGGTTGTGCTCGTCCGGTATTCAACTACATACTCGCGTCATTTAGGAGGAGACCTGTCCGCTCAGTAAGCCGTTATTACAATCTATTTGCGCGTCCGAAGATCAAACATGTCGTCTCAGACATTTGCTGCTGTCTACATCGCGCTCAGCGTCCTCCCCGTGCTCTCATTCATGTGAGTACCGTGATTATACCCTAAATACATGCCTCACACACTCTGTATAGCGGTTTCTCCGTCTTCGTTTTTGCGACTTCCATCTTCGTTGGCGTTGCAACGGCCATCGTTGGGGCGGCGTGTGCCGTAGGCTTCTTCGGTGCGTTGAACCTCATTGCAATTGGCTGCGCGTCCCCTGACAACTGCACGCGGGACACACAGGGTTCTGGCTCGCATGCTTGCTCGGCTTCTTCCTCTTCGTCTCTTTCAACCTCACCCTCACCGTTATCACGACCTACCTGTTCGTTCGCTTCGTTATGCGCGCGCGCGACGAAGGTCCTCGCGCGGCGCTGTCCAACCTCGCGCAGGAGACTCGCGCGCAGTTCACGCGCGGCCGGAAGCCCGGTCCCTCAAGGCGCCAGACGCTCGACTCCAGTCCCACCTCCGATGCTTCCCTGATTGGCGGCCAGGGAGACGTCCTTGGGGAGAAGGTCGCCGGGGGATATGTGGACGCGTCTGTGAACGGGCCGCAGGCCATGGCTTGAACATCGCGCATACGAAGAAGGACTTGCTTTGCTCAAGGAACGCTTTGTTGGTCTGCTACTGCTATCGTGCGCTCTGTATCTCAGACCTCCCCTGAGTCCGTGTAGCATTTGTGCTTATATATCGTTTTCCCAAGGATCCACGAGTTTCGACTCTCGATGCACGCTTTTATCGCTTTATCGTGTGAATGATCGGCAGAAGGTATCAGCGTGGCGATCGAGAAGACCCTTGGACTATGCTCGTGTGTGCCGCCAGCCGCAGTCCTCCTTACGTGTCTCTGGGAATCGGACACCACTTCACCAGTTCAGTTCAGGGTCCGGTGCTGCATATGCTATTCCCGTATCGCTCGCGGCCTTCACCCGGAATGTCGAGCTTGCTCGCGTCCAATCGCGCTCGCACCAAACGTTGGTCAGCGTCTCCACGTCTATAAAGTGGATGCTTCCACCCAACCCACACTCATCCAGCCAACTCCACCACCCTCCTCTCCATGACTAAGTCGACCGTGCTGGGCATACACCTCGACTCTGGGGTCCCAACTGGGAGCTCTACTTACACCACCGTCGTGGTATTTCACGGCTACGCGTGCCATGGGGGTACGTTCGTCAAGTTGTTGTCCAGGCTCGTTCTCACTGCAACCTACGCAGGAATATTCGCCAAATTCATTCCCTTGGCGCCCTCTCACAATGCACGGATCGTTGTCGTCAACCGGCGCGACTACCCCGGATCCCAGCCTTACTCGGACATCGATCTTAAAGGGCTCCGAAACGGCAATGCTGCTCTTAAGGACGGCGATCAGGAGAAGGCTCGCGCGCTCATCGCCTCCTTCATGCGAGCACGAGCACGAGAAGTGTACGACTTCCTGGCAGACTTGATAGAGGGGGGTGACGTCCGCGAGGCGCAGCCGAAGAAGAACGCCGGCGGGCTTGTCGTCGTCGGATGGTCGTTCGCCACCGTGTGGATGACTGCGCTGCTCGCGCACGTCGCCGAGTTTGAGACTGTCGCCGCCCCTCTCTCCAAGTATATGCGTAGGGTGGTGATTCTGGGTGGGTTCACCATCTCCATGCTCCTCGTTCTTTGATACCGACTCCTAGCGCAGACGGGCCGTACCACGTTCTCGGCTACCAGCCCCCAGGAACGAACATATACAACCCCCTCTGGGACCCGGACGCCACCGTCGAGGACTTCGCGTTCTGGGTCAGCGGCTACTACCGGCACGGCAACACGCTCGAGGGCCGCACTCCACTCAAGAGCCCGGCTCCCACACTCATGACGCTTACGGACGAAGAGCGCGCTTCGACGCTCTTTCCCAGCCCCAGCGATCCAGATGGGTCGGACCAGATGCTCCTGGTCGGCGGGAGGGCCTCGGGCGTCTTTTCGGATTTACGCAAAGCCGCGTTCGCGTTGCCGCCGACGGGCAAGAACGGCGCCGTGCGGAAGGACGTGGAGATAAGGTGTGTCTGGTGCGATGCGTCGATCTGGGAAATGGTGTGGGCGAGGTGGAAGATGGAGGAAGAGCTGCAAGCCGCGAAGGAGACGAGGATATCGATGCGGGAAGTGGAGAGCGTGCGCTTGGCGGGGTGCAATCACTTTGTGGGTGGTATTGCTGTTGCACGCTGCATGGTATGCTGAATGTTTCCGCAGGTGCATTGGGACGAGCCGGAACGCGCTTTGGGGTCACTCTTGATAGAAAAGAAATATTCACGGAGGCGCTTTACGATGATGAATGAAGCTGGGCGTATGTTAAGTACTTGCATCCGAGGGATGCAGTTTTTGTGCCTTTGTATTTAATGTCTACGGGAAAGCATTAACATCGACAAGTGTCGCCGTGCTTCGCACGGTGTCTCTTGACGCGAATGAAAAGTAAAGGATGTAATGGTATCGTGGAGTTAGATCCATCATCAGGTAACAGTATGCGAGCGTCGTCTTGTTTGCAAACACGGGACAACGCGAAGACAGGGTCGGTAAGGTCGACACCTAAGGTGTCTAACAGTGTGAGACCTTGACGGCTATTGAAAATGGATGTGTATGTAAGTGCATGGGAGAGGTAACTGTGTGCGCAAAACTCTCAACGCCCACTGGAGCGCAGTACAGTCGGCCGTCCCGTCCGCTCCAACACCACGTGTCCGCGACTCCCCGCACTCGGCGGGACAGGTCATGCCACACGATGCGTGCCCTTTCCGACAAGATCCGGAAGGACGAAGTTCCGCCTGCGCCTCCGCCGTCCGTTAGAAGCCTGAGTTGCTGCGGCAACTGTCCGGTCGTCGTGTCCACTACACAGAAGGAGGCCATGGCCGCACTCGGCGCGCCGGCCGCTCCCTCCGCGCGTGCTTGGGCCTATCGATAGACGCGAAGCGGGGTGGGGAGTTGAAAACGGAGCGCGAGATACTCGACCGCGGAGTACCAGTGAAAACAAGCCACGATCACGGGTGGAGAAAATACGACGATGTGATTGGGTGTGTCGATCTCCTATATGAAAGCACAATGCGCTATAAGAAAGTGTCCACAGAAGGAGAGAACCCGCTGGAGCCTGCAGAGGATATCACGAGGACTCCTCTGAGATGGCGGCCGAGGACGAGGTGATTCTCGGTGAGAAGATAGCATCAAAGAGTGCGACAACGACGGAGAAGAAGAGGGAGTCGAAGTCGAAGAGGAAAAGCACGGGGCGCGGAATGAGGGGGTGATGTGAATTATGGGGATGAATATGCGGACGACGAGGCGAAGCCGGAGCATGAGGAAGAGTAAGCGACGAGTCGATGAGAACGAGACCGAAACGGCTTCGATGTCAATGTGTCCGTTTGGAATGGACGGGCATCATGCATCGCTAGTGATGCACGATAGAAGCTAAGATATTCAAGTTAACAAGCCTTGGTCGTGGGTTGAAATCTGTGTCGTTATCACTCACCATAGCGTGCCTAGCACCCCTTGCCCTTCACCGGGTTCACGTACCCCGCCACTCCCTCGTACGCGTACCCCAACGATGCCACCGCCTTGTTCTTCTCGTTCACGTTCGTCGTGTAGAAGTGGTCCGCCGCCGACTTCGAGTACATCCGGTACAGAGGCACGCTCCCGCACTTCGCGGTCGGATACACGTACGCCGCGACGCCCTCGCTCGCGAACCCGAGCTTCGACAACGCGTTGCTGCGCTCCGACGCGCTCGTGGTGTAGAAGTGGTCCGTGCCCTTCGAGCTGTAGAGCCGGTAGAGCGGAACCGCGCCGGCGACCTTGGCGTGGAAGACTTGAGCGGCCGTTCCCTCGTTGGCGTACCCGAGCGAGGCGACGGCGTGGTCGTGCTCCGATTTGGACGCCGTGTAGAAGTGGTCGGTGGCGGCCTGGCTGTAGGCGCGGTAGAGCGGCACGGTGCTGTCGCAGCACTCGGGGTGCGCGGGAGCAGTGGGCTGGAGAGGGCCATGTCAGCTGAAGCGATCGGAGAGAGGGTGATGGACGCACGTGAGGCCGAGCACTGCTGGTGTGGTGCACGCTGGTCGGGTGGGCGGAAGTGTGATGGACACTGCTCGGATGAGCGGAAGTGTGGTGGACACTGCTGGAATGCGGCGTGACCGAGGGATGCGCGCTGCTGGGATGCGCGGAAGAGGAGAGAGGAATGCTAGAGTACGAGGGGTACGAGGAGTACGGCAAAGAAGTACTCAGGGGGTACTCGGAGGAGGGGAGCTCGCTGCCAGAGTACGGGTAAGAAGGAATCGCACTGCTGGAGTAGGGCTCGGAAGAGGGGAGTGCGCTGGTGGAGTACTCGGAAGACGGGGGAGCACTGTCGGAGTACGGGGAAGAGGGAAGGGCATGAACGGAGAAAGCAAGGGCAGAAAGAACAAGGGCGACGAAGGATGACTTCATGGTGAAGTGAAGGAGATGCTGGAGACTGGAGAGGCTGGAGAGGAGACTGAAGTAGCTGCTGCCACTGAGTGAGGTCTCTGCGACTTGACCAGCCTTTTAACCAACGGTGAGACGCCAGAAGACGTGCCTACCATTATCCGTGTCCTGGTTAGAAACCATTAATGATGTCTCTTGTATACTGCTAGAAGTGTGTCGGAGTGGCAAGCAGAAGAGAAGATATTGGAGCGTCAATTAGCGAGACGGCAAGAATGCGCCGTACAGACGACGCAGTCTAAAACACTTCTGGTGTTCGGATTGACAGCTGATATGAAGTGATGAGACGCTTACTTTCACATCGTGGCGAGGCTGGTGAGACCTTGAGGAGCGGTACAGAATTCGTTGGCGGCCTGAGCGAACTCGGAGGTGCTTACCTAATCAACCCATGTGATGCCCCTACCCAATATCACAACTTCGTGCCAACGAACATGCTCGATATGGATGACGCTGCAGTGTTGTGCAACGGCATGTCCACCGACAACGACAGAACTGTGGCCAGAGAAAACGCACGTCTGATGCGAGAAAACTCGGATTTACGCCCCGCGCGCCCTGTCGATAACTGCGTCCACGTCGCCCACCGCGTCGCCCTCCTCCACGTCGCCGCCATGAACAGGCGGAGGCACATCGCGGCCTAGCCACTGCCGTCGTCCTCCGCTGCGACGGGGTCACCACCACTAGTGCCCCTTGAGTGCCCCCGCATGCCCACCCCATCCGCCCCATTGCGTCCCCCGCCAGCGTGGGCTCGCAGGCGGTCTCCCCCGCTATCCTCTCCAGGTCCGGCCACACCCCCTCCCACTCCCGCGCGAGCTCGCGCCCTGTACCCGCATGTGGTGCCGCAGAGTTGGAGCGGGCGTGCGCCGCGGAGGGCGAGGCGGCAGAGAGCGGGAAAGGTGTGGGCGAGATCGCGGGCGAGGTCGCGGTCGGCGTGCGGGCAGTCGATGCGGAGTGTGTGTGCATGCGCGGAAAGGGCGCAGCGGGCGTGGGCTCGCCGTACACGGGCACCTCGAGCTCCACTGGGAGAGCGTGGATGCGAGACTCGTCAGTACTCAGTATTGGAGCCAGAGTGAGGATAGTAGAGTCCAGGAATGTACGTCACACTACCTGCTTTATGGGTGAGACTGATGAAGAGAACTCCACAGACATAGGGACAATAGAGAGAGAACTTCCACATGACCCAGACGGCGATCGCACAGCGATTGCCTGACCATCGCTCGCGAAAAGCTCAGTCTACCAGCCCGAATTATGGAGCCTAGAACGGCGAGGGATGATGTGGAGCAACACTTCAAACTAGTGATAGTACTTAAAATGAAGTCCGGTTGACGTGCCACGGCATACACAGTGTAAAGATTGTTCAATCAATCAATCAATCAATCAATTCAATGACTTCAAGAGGCTGGAATGATGTGATAATCTTATCTAGAGTGACAGATTAGATAAGATGACGATGACGCATGCCGATCTTATCTGAGCTGTCTTGATTCCAACCGCCAGTACTACCCCTCTTGACAGCAAGCGGTATGTTGTGATGCTAGTGAACAAACACTGGCATATTACCCGTATACAGGTAAGTTACTGCCACTATATGCGTTAAGAGATCACTGACGAGTTTGAATATCAGTCCCGTATCATCATCATATTCCGACGATATCTCTCGGTGTTTCGAGCACGAACTCGCACGACATCCACCGCGGCACTTCCTCTTTGCGACATGAACGTCCTCGTCTATGCCGGTTCGGATCTATCTTCGACTTCACACCAGCATACCCTTTCATCCATCCGCTCCATCTTGGCCCCGAACTACGCCGTGCAAGCCGTCAACTCGACGTCCCTCGCTTCGCACCCATGGTCCAAAGGCTGTGCGATGCTCGTTTTGCCTCCTTTCCTGTCTCAAGGCCAACCCGGAACGCCAGGATCACCTCTCAACACCGCTGCGGCTCAGGCGGTCCAGAAGTATGTCGTCGCTGGCGGGCGCCTTCTGTCGCTGGGGAATGTCGCTCGCGTGAGCCCAGCGCAGAGTCGGGGGCTGCCGGACACGTCGTCGAGCAGCAAACTGTCCCTGGAAGACGAGGATCGCCGAATCGCCGTGACGCTCGCTCCAAGCACCGATGCTCCAGCTTCGGCCGACGTGCAAGTGGTCAACAGCTACGTCGTCGAGGGATTGCCGACAGCAGGCTCGATCGATCTGACTGCGATACCGGACCTGGGGAAGGTCGGCGTCGAAGTCCTCGCGCGATATCCATCTGGCGCGACTGTCGCTGGCGCAAACATCCCACTCGGCCAGGGAGTGGTGGGCGTGTGGACTCTGTGCGTTCCACAAGAGCACGCCGCGCAGCCCGGAACCATCGCACTCCTCCGCTCGACCATCGACGCTCTTGGTTTGCAGCTCTCTATGTCAAACGCAGTCGCACGGCCCACCCCTCAAGTTCTCTGCTCTGCTCCTTGGCGTCTTGGCGTCGTCGAACATGCCCTCCGTTCGATTGGTATCCCGGCTCTTACGCACGAGCTCGCGGACAAGAGCGACACCTTTCTCTTCCACTCGCAGGAGCAGGCGACGGCTGTCTTTGAGCAGCAGCGGGTTGCGGCAGATAACGTGAGCGACGACTCCACGACGTGGAATCCGAAGCACATCGTCGTCTACCCCGGCGCAATCCTCCCTGCCACCGAACTGACGCCGCGCTTCAATATCACTGCATACTACGAAGCTCTCGCGGACGCCCGGAAAGGACAAGCATGCCCGGACACCTATGAAGACGATACCTGGGGAGTGGGGGAAGCGCTGTTGTATGGCGAGGTTGTGACCAGCACACAGACGATGCTCGACAAGTACGCCTCTGTCTCTGTACACCTGGTCGTGATGATGACATTATTTCAGAAACACCCATCTGCTCACTTCCCTCCCGACGCCGCTTGTCTCGCTGGCCTCAATGCAATTGACCGGTCGAGGGCGCGGTGCCAACGTGTGGCTCTCCCCTCCAGGATGCCTCCAATTCTCCCTTCTCCTGCGCGCGCCTCTGTCAGCGCTTCCGGGCTCGCGCCTCGTCTTCGTGCAGTACCTCGCGGCGCTCGTTCTTGCGGACGCGTGCCGCGATCCCGCGGTTCTCGGAACTTCAACCGGGGATGCTGTGCGCATCAAGTGGCCGAACGACATATACGCAATCACCCAGGATGGCGAGAGGAAGAAGATCGGCGGCATCCTGGTCAACACCAGCTTCGGCCAAGGCAAGGTCGAGGTCGTCGTCGGTGCGCGCTGTCCCGGCTCCTCGTCCGCTCTCCGTAGACTGACGTCGCTTCCACCTGCGCAGGCTGTGGCCTCAACGTGCTCAACCCCCCGCCGATCCTCTCACTCGGGCAGCTCGCGCGGGGCAGCGCCGCCCCGCCGACGATGGAGCGCACCTTCGCGGCGATCATGGCGCGCTTCGAGCGCAAGTGGTCTGAGTTCCTCGCCGCGGGCGGGTCCTTCGAGCCGTTCATGGACGAGTACCTTGAGCGCTGGCTCCACTCGTGCGTGCCCCCGTTCCGTCCTCCGCCGCCCCGTCTCTGACCCGGTCGCGACGCAGGGACGAGCTCGTGACGCTGACCACGGTGTCGCCGGCGCGCAAGGTGCGCATCATGGGTATAACGCCGGAGCACGGGTTGCTGCACACGATGGCGGAGCCGGACGCGTTCTCGTCTCTTCGAGGTGGAGGCGGACCCAGGCTCCTACCCAGCCGGACCTACAGCGTTCCCGTTCCCAATCCTAGAGCGGGGCACGTGTTTGATATGTGTGGAGCGGGCCGTGTGCGGACGGGCGAGCTAAACCAGGAGATAGGGAGAGGACAAGGGCGGGTGCGGACAGTTGGAAGTGGAGGGCGTTACGAGATTGATATTAGACGAGGTGCCGAAAATGGATATGTCAGAAACCGTTGATGGAGTATGTTACACGGAGACATGCCTAATATACCTTGAACGCGGGAAGGGAACGCTGTAGGACGGCTGGGGTCATTGGCCAGACGCCCGCCTGACGCCCGCCTGCCGACGTTCCCACAGCCAGCTCAGAAACTCGACGCGAACGCGGAATATCCAACAAATGCTCAGCGCCTCGATGTCGCGTAGCGTTCGGGTCAAGGGAACGTGGCGGCGAGGTCACACGCACTCTCTGAGGGTCACGGAAGGCGTGCAGACGTCGAGGTGACTCTAGAGGAGAGGGTAGGAGACTTCGACATCAAGAAAATCACTAAGAAGATTCAAGATGTTGCACTAGCTACCTGCTGGGTGCTCCAAAACACGCTACTCGTCGCTGACGACAGCCTCGATACATGCTGAGAGCGCTGGCGGGAACGAAAGGGTGCGGAAAAGCGCGCAAAGTTGTGAGCCTCGTCCGTGAGGACTCCGAAGGAGCGATGCCCATTTCCAGCAGTGTCGACGCGCAGTCTCCTGCGGAGGATCACCAGCCTGGAGATGAAGATTCTAATATGTATGCATACGACACCTTCGACATCGAGATCAAGCACACAATCCCGTGCAGTCGAAAAGCCCCAAGATGCCCTGTTACACCTGAGACCTGACATCCAGTGGCACGCTTATCCAACTAAATCACGGCGCCACTGCCGAAAGTCTTCGTTGTTTGAATGCGCTGCGGGCGACTTCTACTCTGGACCAGATCAAAAGGCTGAGACTGCCACATACAGTTGACTGGACGAAGCTACTCACCATCCATCCTGACACCCTCATGGAGGAGATGGGCTTGCACGTTTAGAGCTGCCCGCACGATGACGCGTCCTACGGCGTCTTTGTTGGCTGTGACTATCTGGCGCGCACATTTCCCTTGACCCGAACGCTACGCGACATCGAGGCGCTGAGCATTTGTTGGATATTCCGCGTTCGCGTCGAGTTTCTGAGCTGGCTGTGGGAACGTCGGCAGGCGGGCGTCAGGCGGGCGTCTGGCCAATGACCCCAGCCGTCCTACAGCGTTCCCTTCCCGCGTTCAAGGTATATTAGGCATGTCTCCGTGTAACATACTCCATCAACGGTTTCTGACATATCCATTTTCGGCACCTCGTCTAATATCAATCTCGTAACGCCCTCCACTTCCAACTGTCCGCACCCGCCCTTGTCCTCTCCCTATCTCCTGGTTTAGCTCGCCCGTCCGCACACGGCCCGCTCCACACATATCAAACACGTGCCCCGCTCTAGGATTGGGAACGGGAACGCTGTAGGTCCGGCTGGGTAGGAGCCTGAGGCGGACCGGAGTTCTTTGACCTGCAGCCGGACGGGAACAGCTTCGACCTTTTGGCAGGACTCATCAAGACGAAGGGGGCGTGAGCCGAACCGACCCGGGTATGTTATTTGAGAAGAAGGTCAGGGAACGGCGCATGGCGATGGAAGCTCCCTGTAGTCGGTCAGCTCGGTGATGTACGGTTGCTCCGCGTGCAGCCAGAAAGCACCCGGCGTGAGTCGAGCACATCTGGTCGGTGCCTGGCAGTCAACTTTGATGCGTTAAAAGAGGGGCCGCGGATGACTCAGGTAGGATGAGGTAATCCTCTGCTGTCGGGCTGTGTGTGGGGCACTTTGTGGGGGGGTTTGATGGGGGCTCTTTCTCGAGACCTCTTGAGCTCGGACAGTCTGTGGCTGTGTCCCGGACTTCTGGCGCCGTAGCCCTGTCGCCGCTCCAAAGCCGCGCATCTACCGAGCGCAGTATCAGCACCCTATATAACCCACCAGAGGTGAGCTGCCACGCTGTCTACCCTGCCATCCGCCTTGGAGAGGCTGACTCGACACGTCTCTAGATTCTCGGATCACGCACAGATAGTTGTGAGTACCCTAAACTTCAACAAGTATTACACTTATACTCACTACTGATGACTTACAGTTCTAGTCACAATGTGGATCGACGGCCTTGCCCTTTTGTGGGGCAGCGTCTTCGATGTGCGGTCGATCTTATACCTTTTCGCCGTCATCGTGATTGCCCTCGTCGGGGCACTCGTCTTCACCTTCGGTCCTATGCTGTTGTCCCAGTACACGTCCAAATTGAACAACCTGCCCGGACCCAAAAGCACGAGCTGGATCTACGGCCAGATGAAGCGCATCCATGGCGAGAGCGAGGCATCCGTCGTGCAAGAGACCTGGGTCAAGGAGTACGGCTCAGAAACCCTTATGTATAACGGACTTTTGAACGTGCGTACTGACAGTCTCCACTGTGCGTGACTCCATCTAACGTCTCATCTGCAGATCCCTCGTCTGTGGACCCTCGACTTGCGCGCGCTCAACCATATCCTTACTCACTCCAACGACTACCCCAAGCCGGAGGTGGCAAGGCGTGCTCTCTCCAACCTGCTCAGCGACGGCCTCCTCAGCGCAGAAGGTACGTTTCTAGCTTGGCGTTCGATGTTGAGCGCGAGTCTGATAGTCGTTCTGAGTTCAGGCGAGCTGCACAGACAACAGGTACGCCATATCCCCGCCCATTATGAAAGTCCGCAGTCGCTGATTGTGAATGGGCGCGACAGCGGCGGGTGATGGTACGTCTTCGGATGCACCCAGATTGACGCTCAACTGATGTTCTTATTCCCAGAACCCTGCCTTCGGTCCCGCGCAGATCCGCGACTTCACAGAGACGTTCCTCGACAAGTCTATCGAGGTGACTTTCTGCCCCCCTCCGCCCTGCCCTAGCTCGTTCTACGCTGACCGCACCGGAATAGCTTCGCGATGCCTGGATGGGCGAAGTGGAGAAGAACGGGTCCCCCGCGCGGATCGACGCCCTGAGCTGGCTGAGCCGCGCGACGCTGGACATCATCGGCCTCGCGGGCTTCAACTACCACTTCCACTCGATCAACCCGGATGGCAAGCCCAACGAGCTCAACGAGGCGTTCATCCACATCTTCAGCCCGAAGACCAGCGTCAGCGTCATCGCCGTGCTCCGCATGTTCTTCCCGATCTTCCGTTATGTGGTATGTCCATCTGCTTCACGCCCTTCGACTCGAGCTGAGAACCTTGTGCGCTTCAGCCCAATATTCAAGGCCGGCGCGTGGCGCGCGCCAAGGCGGTGATGCGCCAGATCGGAATGGACTTGATTGCGCAAAAGAAGGCGGAGATCGCGGAGGAGAAGGGGGTGGTGACGAGCGAGAAGTCGGGCAGCATGCGCGGGCGCGATCTCCTCACGCTCCTCCTGAAGGCGAACATGGCCACGGACATCCCCGACCACCAGCGGATGCCGGACGAGGACGTTCTCGCGCAAATCCCCACGTGCGCTCCCTCATCCACGCCCAATGTGTACCTTGGTTGCTGAGCACGGCGCCGTTTTCTGCAGGTTCTTCGTCGCCGGCCACGAAACGACGAGCACAGCGACTACGTGGTGCCTCTTCGCGCTCACGCAGGCACCAGGTGTCCAGACCAGGCTGCGCGAGGAGCTCCTGGCGGTGCCCACCGACATGCCGACGATGGAGGAGCTGAACGAGCTTCCGTATCTGGACGCCGTCGTGCGCGAGACGCTGCGCCTCTACGCGCCCGTGCCGAACACCATGCGCCAGGCGAGCAAAGACGACGTGATTCCTGTCGCGGAGCCGTTCGTCGACCGGCACGGAGTCACGCAGGACAGCATCCGGTAAGTTGGAGATGGACAGGCTGCGGATGCGGCTCACGCTCGTCTTCGGCCGCCAGGATTTCCGCAGGCGACATCGTGCTGATTCCGATTATCGCGCTCAACCGGTCGAAGAAGCTCTGGGGCGAGGACGCTGCGGAGTTCAAGTGCGTGTAGGGTGTTTTGCTCGTGTCACGATACTGACCACTTCGGCATCCAGCCCGAACCGGTGGCTCGGCGAGGGGCTTCCCGAGGCTGTCGGCCCCGTCCCCGGGGTGTGGGGCCACATGCTGACTTTCCATGGCGGCCCCAGAGCCTGCATTGGATATCGTTTCACTCTCGTCGAGTGCGTCTTCTGTTCGAACCCTGCCTGGTTGATGCGCAAATGCTAATGCCCAAGTGGACTCATAGGATGAAGGCGCTCATCTTCACGCTCGTGCGCCGCTTTGAATTCGAGCTTGCCGTGCCTGTCGAGGACGTGGAGAAGAAACAGGGTGCGGCTGTGCAGCGTCCGCGCCTCCGCAGCGACCCAGAGGCGGGTGGGCAGCTCCCCTTGCTCGTCAAGCAGCACCACGCGCTCTGAGATTTGTGCGGAACGACGGTGGGAGGAGCCTCGGATTGTGGATGGGAACAGCTATATGATTCATTGCTTTTGTATTCATATATGTCAGAAGTTCTTATCGGGGAACCAGTTTCCGACTCCGTGTACTCTTCAGTTGAGAAGAACAATACCCATTGATTGCAGCGACTACATAATACATGGATGACGCATGTTAGCTTCCCCGTCGCGCAAACGACGGGTACTAGTCCCGAGGGCCACGAAGAGGCCTGCGCCGATACCTCGGGAAATAATTTGCAACAGAGGTCGTAAGGACTTCCGTCGCCCGAAACTTAGGTAGACATACGCATAGAGATAAGAGCGACAATAGAGATGGGGGGTAAGGAGAGAAACAAGGACGGGCCGAGCTGGGGTCGGCGCGCTCGAGTGTCCCGGAGCCTCGAAAACATTCCATGAAGGCCACGGAGCGGCGTTCATCGGGTCGCGCACGCCACCTGACGATCGCCGTCCTTGTGCATAGGCGACGGGCGTGGACATGGGGAGGAGAGGGAGAGCGGTAACAGTCGAGAGAAAAGAAACAAGGCTCGAAGCCTGAGGGCAGCACGCACGAGGTTCCTCGAGCCAAATCTTTCCGATGGACTTCGTGCGGAGCGGCATTCATCGGGAACGTGCGTGCCGCCTGGCGCGGGACCGTAGTGTTACGGTCGCGGAGCGCGGGAGCGCGGAGGTCGGGCGAGTCGGAGACGAGCGGAAAGGCGGGATCGGATTAGAGGACGCGCTTGACCTCGGAGAGGCTCGCGGTAGCGGGGAGACGGGAAGGAGAGGCGACGGGGAGGAGCCAGGAGGCAATCGCGTAGCGAGACGGTAGGTGCGGGAACAGTATATAAAGGTAGGGTGACGGGCGATCGTATGCTGGGCGTCCGTTACAGGTGCGCGCCGAAGCTCGTAACCAGACAGGCGGGGCAGGCCATAACACGTAGTCTCCTTTCGCCGCTGGATTTGACGGCGGGAAGCGATCGACCGCGCCCTTACTGAGCTTACTTGCACACGTCTGGTCTCCAAGCCCCGATTCGCTGCCCAACAGTCGAAGTCAGGTCTCGTTCAAAGACGATGCAAGGCGAGTGACTCACAATGTTGAGGGGTTGCCGTTGAAGGCATGGCTGCCGCGCGGAAATCAGCGTCGACGTCAGCGAGAGGGAGTGATAGAGAGACGCACAGATCACATTGCGTATCGCTCAGCTCGTGGGATCCGTCGCCGACGACTGTGACGGGAGGGAATGGCCCCGCTGCACGGTGTCCCTCACCTACCCCTGTGGCGCGCACTCCCAGGCAGGTCGACTCTCTCTTCCCTCTCATTCTCCTCCCCTGCAGTACCAACAGAGCGGCCGAACTCCTCAAACACGTGAAGCGCATAAGCCATGTTCACAGGCCTAGTACGCCTCCCCGCACGACGCTCGTCTGCCCGTCTCACCCCCGGCCCCGCCCCCATCGCAGATCGAGCACCTCGGCACCATCGTCGACATCGCGCACGACGCCGGCGGGTGCGCGCTCACCGTCGGCGACTCCGCCGCGATCCTCGGCGACTGCCACGTCGGGGACTCGATCGCGGTCAACGGCGCGTGCCTGACCGTCGTCGAGTTCGATGGCGCGCCCGCCGCGCGCGGCGACTGGTTCAAGGTCTGGCTCGCGAACGAGACGCTGGACAGGACGGACCTGGGTGCGTAAACGTTCCCCGCGGATGCGCTTCTCTGCGACGACGGCGCGTGCATGGCAGGCGAGCGCAAGGTCGGGGACCAGGTCAACCTCGAGCGCGCGATGGGCGCACACGTGCGGTTCGGAGGCCACTTCGTGCAGGTGCGTCCGAGCCCCCCGTCCTCCCTCCTTGCTTCGCTGAGCCGCCCCCTCCCCCGCCCAGGCGCACGTCGACACCACCGCGACGCTCGTCGAGAAGACCGCGGACGGGGACTCGCTCCGGCTGCGGTTCGAGCTCCCGGCGGCGACGGCGGCGCGGCCGTCGCTGCTCCCGTACCTCGTCCCGAAGGGCTACGTCGCGCTCGACGGCGCGTCGCTCACGCTGACCGCGGTCGACGACGCCGCGCGCGCGTTCGCGGTCATGCTCATCACGCACACCCAGGACAAGATCACGCTCGGGCGGAAGCCGCTCGGCGCGCACGTCAACGTCGAGGTCGACATGCTCGGCAAGTTCGTCGAGAAGAGCGTGCGCGCGGCGCTCGGCGGGGACGCGGACGGGGCCGCGGGCCCGGTGCGCGCGCTGGTGGAGAAGGTGGTGGAGGAGGTGTTGGCGAAGAAGGGGATTGCGTGAGTGCTGGGCGCGAGAGCCGGGGGACCACGGTCTGAAACGGTTTGGAAACTGGCCACACAGGAGAGTGCAGGCCGTACGACAGTAGGTGTGGCATGTACGAGGGATCCGAATCCGAGCCACCCACCTGGGTCATGTCGACGTATGGCGTTCGTCATCCACGTGCCGAGGGGTCGCGCAGGGGCGAGACGGCAAAGGGGTTATGTCGACGACAGCTCTCCCGTTCGTTAGGCACTCGATTGTCTGCGAACCGAGAGCCAACGACCTCCCTCCCAGGTCCGTTGTCCCTCATCTGCTTGCCAGTCACGTTTCCCTCACAGGTTTTACGGGTAACAGGGCCCACGCAGAGCCTGACGCAACTCCAGGCAAAGCGTCCCCTCAGAGCCGCAACGCCAGAAGGTTATCTACGACATGGCTGGCGCACTCTTCCGTTGCTCCCCCGGCGATTGGCTCGCGACCCATGCTGTTCTCAGCAAGGACTGGCCCGAAAACATGGTCGACAACGTCACTACCTTTCTCAAAAGCAATCCGGGTGACGATGGGCAAGCCATTCTCGACGACGACGGTTGGGTCGCCATCAACGCCTTCCCCGACTCCGATGACGAGGCCATAACATTCTCCCACTTCGAGACGGCCGGCAGGGCGATCGCGCAGGCCGTAGGCAAGATGCACCCCAACTCACCCCCCACCCGTCCGTCCATGCATACCTTCCCTGCCGTCGAGGGCTATCGGCTCCATCCCGACAATCCCCGCATTCTTTTACGCCCTCGTGTTGACAAACCCCCATCCTGTACAGACGCTCCTTCGAATGTGAAGCTTTCCGGCGACCGCGTCGGAGAAAAGCGCAGACCGAACGATGGAGCCGAGTGCCGGTATGCCTCAGACGAGATCACAGACACGGCGACGATCGGAGAGTTCAGACTATACGACTCTACCACCGGAAGGGAAGACGTGGGTGGATTCGTCTCCGATAGCACCACAACCTGTTGCTCACTGTCTCACAGAACGAGCAGAGGCTGGCCCAGGCAGCGACCGAAGTCCTGTTCGGCGATCCCGGTAGACGCCATATCAACGGCATCACCATCTCGGGCAACAACCTCCAATTCTTCAGCTTTTCGCGCTCCCATGTCCAGTGCTCGACCGGCTTCGACTTCCACAAGGTGCTTCCCGTTGTCGGAGACTGCCGTCCGCGACTGACCGACCTTCGTGCACAGGAGCCGCAGAACCTCGTCTGGTTTCTGGTTTTCGTGATGTACGGCTCTCTAGAGGCCCTCGGCTATGACCTCTCGGTTCAACGCATCCCTTCCAAGACCGGCGACGGAACGGACAGGGCCAAGTGCGACTTCCGTTATTGGATCGAGGGCCGCGCGTTCCTCACGGAGGGCGATCCCATCTCGCACGAAAGCGCATACAACGTCTCGTCCCGCGCGACTCGGGTCTGGAAAGTAAAGGAGGTAAAACTCACACCCGAGGGACGGGTGCCCGAGTTCTTGGAGTTCCTCGACGGCGAGAAGGTGCTGAAGGATGTCTGGCTGTACGAGGATGCTAGGTTGGAGCACGATATCCAGGGGGCGATCTTCCAGAAGCTGGACGACAGCGCCCAACAGCATTTCCTCAAGATCCTCGTCGACAGCGTCGTCCAGCTAAGCGACGGAGAGTCGGACATTACTGCCATGTGCCCAAACGAGAAGACGGAGTGGACCCAAATCTACTATGTACCGTCCATAGCCCGACGAGACGTGATCGCTAGCCAGAAGCCCGCACGGCCCGAGCGCAACGCATTCCCACGTATGCTGAAAAGCCGCCACCGCAAGCACGTCCGAACGGTTTTCGAAGGGCGCTGTGAGAGCGTGTATGAGCTGAGGGACTTCTCTAGCTTCCTCCGATGCGTCGCCGGTTGCGCGAAGGGTGCGTTTCTCAATTGGCTTCCGAAACGGCTCTTCTGACGAAAACCACTTTAGCCCTGGACTTGATGCGCGAGGCCGGCTACGTCCATCGCGACGTCAGCGCTGGCAACTGTCTCTATGATCCGGTTGCGAAATTTGGCAGGTTGGCAGACCTGGAGTACGCAAAGCCATACGAGGACATTCCAGCTTCTGAACCCAAAGTTGTGAGTTTCCGGACAGCGCCCACTTGGAACGTGTTGTTGATCGATTCCTAGGGTACTCCCGATTTCATGGCCGTCGAATACCAAGCCGAGACGTGGTTATTCGGTGATCAGGATGGCTTTCGTTCGCCCCCGAGGAGGCGACATATCGCCGCCCAGGCTGACCCAAATAAACATCAGGCCGCTTCAGCACCTCATGTTCTCAGCACCTCCACCGATATACTCACCAACGACACTCCTGCAGGCGGCATCACCGCTGACGACGCGCCCGGCCAATCTCACTGTGATGCACTCCGACAACCCTGGACACTTCCCGTGTTCATCGTACACTTTCTCCACGACCTCGAGTCGCTCTACTGGGTCTATGTCTGGTTCCTCCACTTCCGCATCCCTCACCAGTCGAACATTGAACTGCAGGAAATGACCTTTGACATCAAGAATATCCACGACAACATCGACCGGAGCTCGAGGGAATACTTTTTCTACGGCATGGGCGGAGCCGTCACGCGAATGCTCCTCATCACCCAGCCCACGGATAGGATCTTCAAGTTACTGCACTTATTTGGCCCGCTTTACACATCCTGCCCTCTCCTCCTCGAACCCATCGTTGCGTTCAACGCTGATCTACGCGACGCGCACACGAATCTCCAGCGGGAAGACCTGGACGAATCTCGTGACGCGACCCCGCGCCTTCCTGTCTCGACCATGGTTACTGACGAGCTCTACACGTTGTTCGGCGGCCTCATAGACGAAGCCCTCGCTTCCTTGGGCGACGAGCCCCTGCCCGTCAAGATGTTGGATGAGCTGCTTGATCCCCTCTCCCCGGCCATGATCACGAACGCGGCGGAGGCAGACAACGACGACCGGGGGACCGAGCTCGAGCAGCGGCCGCGCAAGAAGCCGAAGATACTCAACAGCGGTCCTGCGACTGGGAGCAAGAGGGGAGGGTGACCGGATCGACGCTCGGCGTGCACGTCGTGTTTTCTGCGCTCGGCCTCAGGCTTGACCTGGCGCAGGACGTCGACTTTCCGTGACCGGCCTTGCCCCACGAGCAGGAACCCTGGCTCCTGGTCTTCTTCGAGGTCACCGGGCGCGAGCAGATCGCCGGCTGCGGGTTGCATGACGGACGGCACGCGGATGATGGGCGTCACCGTGGGTGGGCGGGGACGGTCCCGGATAGACTCTGGGCGTAGTAACACCTCTTCTATGTGGGCCCGGACATCGAATGAGGGCAAAGAGCGGATAACTGCCTGTTCTGTGATCCCTCATATGCACGATTGCATGACTGGGTACTGCGGAGGAGGGGACAGGGACGGGGAAGGAGACGGGGATGAGATGGAGACGAAATGTCCAGAAAGAGACACAGGAGCGAAGTGAGGGGGGCGACAAGGAAGGCGGGACGATATGTTCGAGGAGGAGAGGAGGGCGTGTGTGTAGATTTAGGGGGGCCGAATGTACTGACTCTGTGCGGCGAACACGCGGGCGAGCGATGCTGCCGCGCGACTCTTGTCGGGGCACATGTCGGGGAAAGTCTTGATTGTGCTGGTGCGTCGGCAGCGAGGTGCTGCGTGGATGCACGTCGGCGATGGGGTTGTGCGGATGTGTCGGTGGGTGGGTGCGGGTGGAGAGAGCGGGGCACAGCCGGTAGGTGCCAGCTTGGACCGACGCGCCCCGCGCGTAGACGCGTGGCCGGCGCGTCACTGGATCGTCCGGACGCAGTGCTGCAGTATCTGCTCCAACAACGCATCGAAATTTGGCTGAGCATCCGCTGAAAGCCATATCAGCGAAAAGGGTACGCACGAGCAAGGCGAAATCTTACGCTTGTGCCTCATCTTTGCCGACCCTTTCGATCGCCGGCTCCTCCCTCCACGTCCCGCTGTTCGCGCGAAAGGAGCCAGATGTTGCGCGCCGCCATCGGCTCGTGCTTCCGCCCCAAGTGCTCGACACGCGCGTCATCCGAGGCGCGAACGGCGAGAGGACGCAACCGAAGAAAATTCGGAACGGCGAGACCGCGCAGTGCAACTTCATTCTCGGTGCGTCTTACCTTAGATGTTTTGTGATAATCGCACGGCAAGTACCGATCTAGGGACACAGTCGTCGGCTTGACGCGCTCCGTCAACCTGCGTCCGCACCAAGATGCGCAGGGAAACTCTCCCGCTCGACAACATCGCGGCGAAGCTCAAGGCCTGACAGGCGCCTCAGCTCCGGATGTCAGAGATCAAACGCGTAACGACCTGCCCTAAACTCACTCATTTAGGCTTTCTCTGATCAATCGACGGTGTGGTCACCGACTCACTGGTCAGGTCTTTTTAACGCAAGTCACGTCCTCTTCCTCATGACTCTTCCTTCAACGTTGCCAACTCTCTGTGCAGTATCACCGAGCGCTTTTAACGGTGTGGATATCGCACTGACATCTATGAACGCCGCAATTTTTCTGGGAGGGAGACTATGCCCACAATCCTCTCGCGCCTCCCACACGACGCATGCTGCAACGCCCTCCGATCCCCGTTGAATGCAGCCTGGTTTGGAAAACGAGGCGGAGTCATGGCGCCACGCAATGGAACGGCGGATCTCATGGGGTTGGACCAGATGACAGAGCTCAGTATGTGCCCATTTGTGTTCACATGCCCTTCCCTTGTTTTTGCCGTGTTTTATCTTGTACGGTAGTGGCAATGAGGCGGAATATGATCACCCGTTTCCTCATTAGAGGCAATGGCACGAGTGCTTCAACCTCGACTCCTGTTTGCGATCAACCCCGACACATGTAATAATTCGACGCAGCTCACGGATACGAGCGGCGTGCTTATCACGCGTACTGGGTACGGGATCAGACACCAATTGCGTATGTCACCCGGCTCTGCCCGCTAGATCCTCAAGCGTTTTGGAAGTTACCGTCAACATCGACAGTTACTAGACGTCCGGGTACGTACCTCAACCCAGGACAATTCGCAGTGGGCGGACTCTTCACAAACATGACACAGAAAGTACATTTTACTCGCTCATTGCTCCCATCTGCGAGTCGCGTCACGACGACTCAACTTCCTGCGCGAAAACCTTATCATTGGAAACGCCCCTCACGCCGTGCACGTCGCGTCGCAACCTTTGATAAAAGGGCTGCCTAGGGGAGACTAGTCTCAACCGCGGATAATATTTCCTCAACCGTCGATCTGTAACGAATGTTGTCTGGTGATTCTTCTATTACGTCTCACATACCAACATCGTCCTTTGGAGCAACGGTTTGAAGCCGTACGGTCACTACGCAGAGACCTCAGACAATCGTGAACCTTCAGTCAAAATTCCCCGGGCTTCTTCAAAGGCCTCTTTGCGACATTCGGGATCGGTACACAGACTGTTTCGTTTTGTCACCACCCTCACGGGGTGGAACATGTACGCCCTTGGGGAGGGTAGTACCTCCAAGGTACCTCATTCTGGGAGCTGGAAGTTCAGTGCGGGGCCGTGTTCTACATACGGGGTTTTATGCGCATCCATGTGTGGCTGCGCTGTCTGCGTTGTCTGTCAAATGCTTCGATCATGAGTTATTATCTGCAGTGGCCCCGGAGCTAGACTGCGGGCATATGTTCTGTGTGACTCCGGCCCGCGTTTCCGGTGGCCCCGGAATGCGTAGGCGCCCGTAGATGCATGCCCGCCACGGTCGTCTCTGCATTCAGTCTCTTTCTTCTCTCCCCCACCATCGATAACGCCTACGACCCTCACGACCCGCGCAATGTCTGTTCGCGTGCTTGTCACTGGCGGCACTGGCCTCGTCGGTCAAGGCATCAAGTATGTGATTGAGACCGAGCCCGAAAACTCGACGTTTGGCAAGCAGAGTGGCGAGGAGTGGTTCTTCATCGGCTCGAAGGAGGCGGACCTCAAGTGAGTCCAGAATCGTCTTTTATGCGCGGCATCTGCTAATCGACGCGTGTTTGCGTGCGCAGGAGCCAGGAGCAGACGATGAAGCTGTTCGAGAAGTACAAGCCGACCCATGTCATCCACCTCGCTGCGCTTGGTAAGCTCCTCCTCCACATCCGTGCGCATCTGTACTTACTCTGGACTCGCAGTCGGCGGTCTCTTCGCGAACATGGCCCGGAAAGTACGTCGTCCTTATCTACTGCTCCCATCCACGCGTCTCATTTCTCGCGCCACCGCAGCTTGACTTCCTGCGCGACAACCTCCTCATCAACGACAACGTCCTCCACGCCGCGCACGAGTTCAAGTGCAAGAAGGTGATCTCCTGCCTGTCGACGTGCGTCTACCCGGACAAGGTCGAGTACCCGCTCGACGAGACCAAGATCCACCAGGGCCTTCCGCACGAAAGCAACTTCGGCTACGCACACGCGAAGCGACTCGTCGACGTCCAGAACCAGTGCGTATCTCCTTGACTTCGAATCCGCGCATTCCCTCCACCCGGTTCTCCCCCCCGCGCCCGTGGTGCTTGTACGAAGTTGACCGGGCGGGCGTTACAGCGCATACAAGGACCAGTACGGCGACAACTTTACGTCCGCGATCCCAACGAACGTGTTCGGGCCGCACGATAACTTGTGAGTTCTGTTCCTGGCGCCGTTAACGCGCTTCGTGTGGCATGCTGAAGGGTTCGCGATGGCGGTAAAGCGACCTGGAGAGCGCGCATGTGCTCCCCGCGCTGATGCATCGGTGCTACCTCGCCCAAAGTACGTCTTTCGCCCGCCTTTCATGCATTTGTGGTCCTCAATAACGCCGCCCCTCCCCTTTCTCCGATTCCCTCGACGTCGGCCTCCCCTTTCGCCGCGCGTCTGTCCACTCGCGCAGAGAACGGTACGCCATTCGTCGTCTGGGGCACCGGCAAGCCGCTCCGGCAGTTCATCTACTCGCGCGACCTCGCGAAGCTGTTCGTCTGGCAGCTCCGGAACTACGAATCGGTCGAGCCCCTCATTCTGTCCGTCGGCGAAGACGAGGAGGTGTCGATCAAGCAAGCGGCGGACGCGCTCGTGAGCGCGATGGGGTTCGAGGGCGACTACCGGTTCGACGAGACCAAGGCGGACGGCCAGTTCCGGAAGCCGGCATCGAACAAGAAGCTCCTTGGGCTGCTCAAGGGAACTGGGTTCCAGTTCACGCCGTTCGAGAAGGGTGAGCAGCCTGTCTCTGTGTTGTGCGATGTACAGATGGGACTGATGAGGGCATGTTTTAGCGTTGGACGAGACCGTGCAGTGGTTCCGGCAGAACTACGAGACGGCGAGGACGGGTAAGAAGCAGTAAATCGTCATGTGGCGAGAGCGGGGATGCTTCCGGATGGACTAGAAGCTGTATTTCTGTAGACTTCCATGGATACAAAGGCCAGTGCTCATCATGCCCTGCGTGCCGCACAACATGGGGATCAGGCTCACCATTAGGCTACATATCCTCAACACATCCTCGGGGACGAGAGGCCGCATACACAAGGCAAGCCGAGCTGGCGCGTCAACGGCACGGCGCGCTGATGTCGAATTTGAACACAAGCGTCACGGTAACGGACTGACGGTGAAGCATTTCCCGACCATCCCGTGGCCAAGCCGAACCACGATGCAAACCAATGCTGATGTATGCTTGGACATGCAACGGTAGCTCCCATGGATCGGTCTACTCGCTGAATAAATTTCTCCCATCAAGGCACCAGCGCCGCATCGGATAAGGGATCCACTGCTGTCCGTATGCAAAACACCCAGAAAGCACCCGGTGCCCAGAGGCACATATATGCCTTGATGGTCTTCCATCAACTTCAGCTTCGACTTTCAGCTCAAGTTCAGCCGCCTCACCACCACTCTTTGTTCGTGCTCACTGCCTTTGCGTATTCTCTGCCACGTACATGGCGGCTATGCTGACCACGGCACGTGTCTTAGATTTCACTCTCGTGGTCAACGACAGCATGGCCTATCCCGACGCTCTCGTCCACCAGCTCGCCGCCGCCAGCGGCGAGCTCACCACCTTCCGTGTCGTCTTGGGCATCTTCTTCGCCCTCACCGGCTGGCTCGGCTGGCAGTTGTGGAATATCATCCTCCCCAACTTCGTCAGCAAGCTCATCGTCCTCCCCGCCAAGCCGGGCAACACCTTGCTCCTCGGCCACAGTGGCGTGATGAAGGACGGCTCACCGTCGCTCATAATCGAGAGGTGGATGGAGGAGCTCGGGACGCACACCATTCTGTCGCGCGACTTTCTGAACGTGCGTGCGCGAGCGAAGGTCATAGCCGAGAGGACGAGCGCTGACGTGTCGCGTCTCGGATGCAGCTCCCGCGTCTGTGGACGGAGGACCTCCGCGCGATCAACCATATCTTGACACACTCGACTGACTACCAGAAGCCGGAGTTTATACGTCGCGCTCTTACGAACCTCCTTGGCAGTGGCGTGCTCGTGACTGAGGGTAAGCCGTGTCCTCTTACCGCTGCCTGCGAATTGTACCTGACTGGTTGGTATGGGTTCAGCTGAGCAACATAGGCAGCAGGTACGTCATC
Organism: Epithele typhae; assembly: GCF_022376455.1. Taxonomy (NCBI): domain Eukaryota; kingdom Fungi; phylum Basidiomycota; class Agaricomycetes; order Polyporales; family Epitheliaceae; genus Epithele; species Epithele typhae. The sequence continues at coordinate 13,528 of NW_025954382.1, read as the reverse complement.
GGTAGCCCGAGCTGCGAAGCGTATGCTCACTCTTGGTGCTGCCGACAGAGGCGTGTTATGGTATGTAGTATGCTTACACTACGGCGATCCTGTCTGATTCTCACATCGCCCTCCCACTAGAATCCAGCCTTCGGTCCCGCGCAAATCGGCGAGCTCACGGGTGTTTTTGTCGACAAGTCGATCGAACTTCGCGATGTCTTGGACGCCCAGATCCCCGGTGATTCGTCGATCCGCATCGACGTCCTCAAGTGGCTCAGTCGCACGACGCTCGACATCATCGGCCGCGCTGGGTTCAACTACGAGTTCAACGTGATCAACCCGAAGGGAGGGCCCAACGAGCTCAGCGAGGCGTTCAGCCAGATCTTCAACCCGGCCAACAAGCCGAGCGTTATGACGGGTTTGCGCTTGCTTTTCCCCATTCTCAGCAATATTATGGTCAGCAGCGCGCATTTTTCGAGCTGAGAGAGGTGTATGTGTTCTCACATCGCTGCTATCCTAGCTCGATGCAGATTCGCGGCGACAGGCCAAGGCTCAAGATTCGATGCGTAAGACCGGGATGCAGCTTATCCAGGAGAAGAAAGAAGCGATCGCGGCGGAGGGCAAGATGGGGGAGGCGAAGCTCGATGGCTTTGATGGCCCGGACCTCCGCGGACGCGATATCTTGACGCTCCTGCTGAAGGCGAACATGGCGACTGACATCCCAGAGAGCCAGCGGCTCTCGGACGAGGACGTTCTCGCTCGTGAGTATATGTCCGTTACGCCGCATCTGTGGACACTGACAGTTTTTTCGTGGCAGAGGTTCCCACGTAAGAATGCCGTCTCGGGCTCGAGCACCGTATTGACCCGAACTTCAGCTTCCTTGTCGCCGGCCACGAGTCGACGAGCACCGCGACGACGTGGTGCCTGTGGGCCCTCGCCCAGGATCTCCGGGTCCAAGACAAGCTTCGCGATGAGCTGCTCTCCCTCTCCACCGACGTGCCCACAATGGACGAACTCAACTCGCCGCCGTACCTGGACATGGTTGTCCGCGAGTCCCTCCGCGTGCACTCGCCCGTGCCCACGTCGATCCGCATCGCAACCAAGGACGACGTCCTGCCGTTGTCTGCGCCCGTCGTCGACAAGTACGGCAATGTGCACGAGGGCCTCCAGTACGTCCCGCGCCGCGCGTGTGATGCCGAAGGACACGACGATCTGCAGGATCACGGAGGGCGACGGCATCGTCCTTCCGCTCAGCATCATTAACCGCTCGGAGACGTTGTGGGGATCGGACGCGAAGGAGTTCAGGTGACTGTCTGCCCTGCAGTCTCTGCACGGCGGTCGAGCTAACGCTTCTCCCCGCCCAGACCCGAGAGGTGGGAAGAGCCGCCCGAGGCCGTCTCTGCCGTGCCGGGAGTCTGGGGTCACCTCATGAGCTTCATCGGCGGCGCGCGCGCGTGCATCGGGTTCCGGTTCTCCATCATCGAGTGTGTCTCCTTGGTTTCCCCATCCACGGCTCCGAACTGTAGTTGATGGGCGTTCCGTAGGATGAAAGCGCTTTTGTACGTGCTCATCCGCGCGTTCGAGTTCGAGCTCGCCGTCCCCACCGCGGACATTGAGAAGGAGTGGACGATCGCGGTCGGGCGCCCGGTCGTGAAGAGCGAGAGGGAGAAGGGCGGGCAGATGCCGCTGCTTGTGAAGCGGTACCGCGCGTCATGAGCGATCTCTAGCCAGTCTCAGGACGTGCGGAGGAAGTGGGGTCGGGAATAATGAAAGCGGGGAAGGCGCATGCATGAAGACCAAGTACTTTGGAGGCAAACGCCTCAGGCATCAGATGTTACATTCACTATGTCTACACTTTATACGGACAACCCTTCTTGAGCGTTCGATCTAGAAGGGTGACTGCGCACGGTAGCGCTTCACCAGCAGCGGCATCTGCCCGCCCTTCTCCCTCTCGCTCACCACGACGGGACGCTCGACCGCGATCGTATACTGCTTCTCTACGTCCGCAGCCGGTACCGCGAGCTCAAATTCGAAGGCGCGGAGGAGCACGAACAGAAGCGCCTTCATCCTGCGAGGATACGCGTTAGCGCACATTGCGGCGGCGGCGGAAGGGGGAGAAACGCACTCGACGATGGAGAAGCGGTAGCCGATGCACGCGCGCGGGCCCCCGATAAAACTCATGAGGTGTGCCCACACGCCAGGGACGGCGGCGACCGCCTCTGGCACCTTCTCCCAGCGCTCGGGCCTGTGGCAGAGTGAGCTCACACGAACGGTGCGGCGCGGAAGAAGGATTGCAAACTCACTTGAACTGCTTCGCGTCGGGTCCCCAGAGCGCCTCCGAGCGGTTGATTGCGAGGATTGGGATGATGATCCCGTCGCCTTCGGTGATTCTAAGCACGCCACGTGAACAAATCGATGTTGATATGCGTGGATTCAAGGAAGACGCACTGGAAACTGTCGTGGGCGACCCCATCCTTGTCGATGATCGGCTCTGAGAAGGGCAAGACGTCGTTCTTCGTCGCTACTCTGAACGTCAGCGGTACAGGCGCGTGCAGACGCAAGGTCTCTCGAAGGACCATGTCGAGATATGGAAGTGCGCTCAGTTCGTCCATCGTGGGCGTGTCGGTGTCGAAAGTGAGGAGCTCCTCGCGTAGCTTATCCTGGACGGCAAGATCCTGCGAGAGGGCCCAGAGGCAATACGTAGTCGCCGTGCTGGTAGTTTCATGCCCAGCGACGAGGAAGCTGGAGTCCACACAAACCTCAGTATATGTATCTCGATAAGCAAAACGTATACCGCTCACGTCGGGACCTCTGCAATCAGAATGCATCAGCACCGTGTCGTCTTTCTTCTGAAACGAACTCACGGGCCAAGACATCTTCATCCGACAGCCTCTGGTTCTCTGGGATGTCCGTCGCCATGTTCGCCTTGAGCAGAAGCGTGAGCAGGTCGCGCCCGCGGAGGTCGATTCCGCTGCCAGACTCTTCGAGCTTCGTATCCTGGATCGTCCCCTCCGCAGCGATCGCCGCCTTCTTCTCCTGAACGAGTTGCATCCCGATCCGCCGCATGGCCCTTTGCGCCTTCGCCTGCCGGCGAGACTCCGCGTCGGGCTGTCCCCACCCACATGAGCACCGGGGCAAGCCTTTGCGCGGGAGACCGACGCTCACCAGCAGCTCGTTCAGGAAGGGCGTCATGATGCGCAGCCCGGAGAGCGCGCTCGGCCTGTTCGCGGGGTCGAAAATCTGGCCGAACGCCTCGCTGAGCTCGTTCGGGGGCCCGTGCGGGTTGATCGCGTTGAACTCGTAGTTGAACCCGGCGAGGCCGATGATGTCGAGCGTCGCGCGGCTGAGCCACTTGAGGACGTCGATGCGGAGCGACGAGTCCCCCGGGATCTGGACATCCCACGCGTCGCGGAGCTCGATCGACTTGTTGAGGAACACGATCGTGAGCTCGCGGATCTGCGCGGGGCCGAATGCCGGGTTCTGCGGAGGGGTGCGTTGCGGCGCTGTTGTGAACGGAGATAGAAACGGAGGCGTACCATGATCCGTCTCTGTGGGAGATGAAGTCAGGAGGAGAGCGTAGATGCCGGTAAGATGCAGCAGTTGCGTACCTGCTGCCTGTGCTGGTCGGCTGAGAAACACGTACTACTTCGTCAATTCGCGGAGACGGCGGAACACGACGACAACAGCGTCTTCACCTTCGGTAACAAGCACCCCGTTCCCCAGCAATCCCGCGAGCGCGCGGCGGGTGAGCTCCGGCTTCTGATACTCAGCCGAGTGTGTCAGGACATGGGTTATCGCCCGCACGTCTTCCGTCCACATGTTGGGACTCTGCAAGCCAGATCGCAGTGAAATAAGCGCTACCACAAGGAACGGATTTGAATGGTGGACGTACGCAAGCCAAGTCTCGCCAGAGCATCGTATGCGTCCCCAAGTCTCTCTTCCATTCCTCCATCGCAAGGATCGGCGAGCGACCCTCCCACGATTCGAAATTACCGATGAGCCAGTGAGCTCCCGGCTTCGACGGCAGCTTTAGGAGGTTGCTGAAGAGCCTGAGGCGGAAGAACCTCCAGAGCTGCCAGCTGAGCCAGCCGGAGAAAGCGAGGAGCACGACGAAGACGACACGCGTGAGAGTCGCGAAGACGCCTGCGGCGGTGAACCCAGAGACGAGAGGGTCTAGGTAGCCCATCTCAGTGGTCGAGCCAATCTGCAGTGCAGGGGGATGCAGTTAGAATGAGCAACGGGGGAGAGTAGCGAAGACGCACTGGTGGTGGCAGCGTTGCTAATAAATGTCGCTGGGCCCGGGGGTATGTAACGCGCCCCCATCAGGGCGCAGCACACTGCGCGCGCAGTTCTTCTTGTGTTCTGAGCAGTGAGCTTGCTCCCCGCGGGCCAGTGCCATGGTCATTGCCGATATCATTGCGCCGACCGTGCATCTCACCATACATGAAGGTGGAGGCTGGAGGTTCCGGTGCATTACACGGTGCTTTCCACGAAGGGCTTGAGAGCGGTAGTTGTTTGCGAAGTCCGACGGCAGAAGCTACGAAAGATAGGCGGTCAGCATACGTACGTGGTGGGAAACACGGGGAGTATCAAGTCACTGCCCGGCATTGATAATGGTCCCTGGCGGTACTTGGTGTCAAGCTGCGCAAGAGCTGCGAGATCCCCTTCAAAGGGTGCCAGCGCAGCAACTCGGTATTCTGAGGCGCGACGGCGACGTCCAACCGCCGGCCAGCCGCGATGGCGTTCAGCCGAGTTCGGACGAGTGTTCGTGCGGTCGGGGCTCGGCGTTCGCACTGCGGTGCGTGTTCCAGATCGAGGTCGGCGGGGTCGAAGTACGAGCCGATGATGGCGGCGCGCGGCTCCCAATTCCTGCCCCGCAAACAGCGGGACGATTTTTAGGAGCAGGTGATCAAAAGGGCGCGCAAATCCTAGACATGAAAGTGGCAAGAGGAGGATTCGAACCCTTGCACGCGAGAGATTCCAGCGCCGAAAGCTGAGCACTGGGCGCTTTGCCCTGTTCTCTGCCAACGTCGTCCTCCTTCACCTCGCTCTGCAACCCAGTCTGCATCCTTCCTGGATACAGCCAAAGGGGCCAGTGTCATTTTGGACTCTTCAAGCTTGCATTGGCTGCTTCAAAGTCTTCCTAGTCCCGAGTTCCGCCCTGATCCAAATCAGCTCACAAATTCAACCAGGTCGACGCCCACACCAAACAACGCTTGTTTGGCCACCCTTCTCAACTCCACCGTCCAGCCCGGGCCTGACTCGAGCACCCCAAATCATTCGGGGTGCGTTCTCAGCGATGCCTGGGCCCCCGCTTGGCCTCTGCGACCGATCCGCAACACACGACGGCCTGCGGTGCCCTCCTACCCCCTGGTCGCCGTGATCTTTCTCCGACTCTTCTCGCGCTCGGTGAGTGGGCCCTTCTGTCGGAACTCGGCTGAGGACTTCTGTTGATTAAAATCAAATTTTCAGGAACTGGTGTGAGATCCGAGACCACCTTTCCACCCGAGAAGCACCTGGTGTTGCTTGGGCGCGGAGGAGTGCAGGAAGCGATTGGCCAGGGCGATCCTCGGGACCTCAGTATCGTGGGGCCATGTGCGAGCCGAGTGCGCGACCTTGTGCTCTGCGCGGGCTCGGCGCGATGCGGTCGCCGCTCGGATGCGCGATACGGTCCGCCAGGCGAGGATAAAAGCCCCCCTCCCCCGCGCTCTCTCCCCTCAGAACCCGCACCACCCCGCCACCTCGACGATGTTTTCCCCCCGCGGCGCACTCCCGCCCATGCGGCACACCACTCCCCAACCCCTCGCCCGCCTCAGCAGCGGCGACGGCAGCATGCTCGTCTCCGGGTGACGATGTGAGCTGTTTCTTCAACCACACGTGCCGCCACTCATGCTGACCATCAGTGACTAGGACCGGTGGCACATGCAGGTCGACTCCCATGTCACTCTCCTCGCCCGGCACCGAGGCTCTGGCGTCGCTCACGCTTCGCCATCCTCACCGCCACAAGGGCAGGTGAGAGACACCGTGCAGCAGCTTCGAGCCGCACTGCACGGGGTTGGAGACCTACACCCACGTTGAAGCCCCAAGAGCCCAAGCGCGGCGCACTGAACCATACCCTCCCTCCACGGTCGTCACCGACGGCTCTCGCGAGGCGAGCGACACGCAATGTGATTTGTGCGTCTCTCTATTACTCCCTCCCGCTGACGTCGACGCTGATTTCCGCACGGCAGCCATGCCATCAATGGTAATCCCCCAACATTGTGAGTCAGTCGCCTCGCATATCTTTTGAACGAGACCTGACTTCGACTGTTGGGCAGCGACCTGGGGCTTGGAGACCAGACGTGCAAGTACGCTCAGTAAGGGCGCGGTCGACCTCTTCCCGCTGTCCAATCCAGCGGCGAAAGTATACTACGGTCCCGCGCCAGGCGGCACGCACGTTCCAGATGAATGCCGCTCCGAAGTCCATCGGAAAGATTTGGCTCCAGGAACCTCGTGCGTGCTGCCCTCAGGCTTCGAGCCTTGTTTCTTTTCTCTCGACTGTTACCGCTCTCCCTCTCCTCCCCATGTCCACGCCTATGCACAAGGACGGCGATCGTCAGGCGGCGCGCACGACCCGATGAACGCCGCTCCGTGACCTTCACGGAATGTTTTCGAGGCTCCGGGACACTCGAGCGCGCCGACCCCAGCTCGGCCCGTCCTTGTTTCTCTCCCTACCCCCCATCTCTATCGCCGCTCTTATCTCTATGCGTATGTCTACCTATGTTTCGGGCGACGGAGGTCCCTACGACCTCCGTTGCAAAATATTTCCCGAGGTATCGGCGCAGGCCTCTCCGTGGCCCTCGGGACTAGTACCTGTCGCTCGCGCGGCGGGGAAGCCAACATGCGTCATTCATGTATTATGTAGTCGCTGCAATCGATATTTGGGCATTGTTCTCAGTTCATTAGCATCGTTTCAGAGTACACGGAGTCGGAAACCCCTGATAAGAACTTCCGACATAGATGAAAACAAAAGCATTGAATCATACAGCTGCTCCCGTCCACAATACGAGGATCCTTCCACGGGCCGTAGTTCTTTATAGATCTCAGAGTGTGTGGTGCTGCTTGACGAGTAAGGGGAGCTGCCCACCCGCCTCTGGGTCGCTGCGGAGGCGTGGACGCTGCAGAGCCGCGCCCTGTTTCTTCTCCACGTCCTCGACTGGCACGGCGAGCTCGAATTCGAAGCGGCGCACGAGCGTGAAGATGAGCGCCTTCATCCTACGAACCCAATTGGGCATCAGCGTTTGCGTATCAAGCAGGGAGGGTTAGAACGGAAGACGCACTCGACGAGAGTGAAACGATATCCAATGCAGGCTCTGGGGCCGCCATGGAAAGTCAGTATGTGGCCCCACACTCCGGGGACGGGGCCGACTGCGTCGGGAAGCCCCTCGCCGAGCCACCGCTCCGGGCTGGATGTCGATATGGTCAGTATCTCGACACGAGGACGACATCTGGCACGCACTTGAACTCTGCAGCATCCTCGCCCCAGAGCTTCTTCGACGTCGTCTTTGCTCGCCTGGCGCATGATGCTCGGCACGGGCGCGTAGAGCCGCAGTGTCTCGCGCACGACAGCGTCCAGGTAAGGGAGCTCGTTCAGCTCCTCCATCGTCGGCATGTCGGTGGGCACCGCCAGGAGCTCATCGCGAAGCCTGGTCTGGACGCCCGGTGCCTGCATGAGCGCGAAGAGGCACCACGTCGTCGCTGTGCTCGTCGTCTCGTGGCCGGCGACGAAGAACCTGCAGGACACGGCCAGAAGCCGGGGACACAGCCACAGACTGTCCTGAGTTCGGACCCATCGAGAAAGTGCCCCCCCCCAAGTGTGACACTTGGGGAGCAACCCCCCGACACAGTGCCCCGCCCCTCTTTTGTCAAAATTGACTGCCAGATACCAGGCACCGACCAGACGCCATGCCGGGTGCTTTCTGGTAGTAAGCGGAGCATGCATCCGAAATTGACAATCGTACATCACCGAGCTGACCGACTAGAGGGAGCTTCCATCGTCATGCGCCGTTCCCTAACCCTCTTTTTCTCAAACTGCATGCCCGCTCACGCCCCCTTCGTCTTGATGAGTCCTGCCAAGAGGTCGAAGCTGTTCCCGTCCGGCTGAAGGTCAAAGAACTCCGGTCCGCCTCCACCTCGAGGAGACGAGAACGCGTCCGGCTCCGCCATCGTCCGCAGCAGCCCGTGCTCCGGCGTTATCCCCACGATGCGCACCTTGCGCGGCGGCGACACCGTGGTCAGCGTCACGAGCTCGTCCCTGTGTCGCGGCCGGGTCAGAGACCGGGCAGCGGAGGACGGAACGGGGGCACGCACGAGTGGAGCCAGCGCTCCAGGTACTCGTCCATGAACGGTTCGAAGGACCCACGCGCGGCGAGGAACTCGGACCACTTCCGCTCGAAGCGCGCCATGATCGCCGCGAAGGTGCGCTCCATCGTCGGTGGGGCGGCGCTGCTGCGCGCGAGCTGCGCGAGTGAGGGGATCAGCGGCGGGTTGAGCACGTTGAGGCCACAGCCTGCGGGTGGAAGCGACGTCAGTCTACGGAGAGCGGACGAGGAGCCGGGACAGCGCGCACCGACGACGATCTCGACCTTGCCTTGGCCGAAGCTGGTGTTGACCAGGATGCCGCCGATCTTCTTCCTCTCGCCCTCCTGGGTGATTGCGTAAATATCGTTCGGCCACTTGATGCGCACAGCGTCCCCGGCTGACGTTCCGAGAACCGCGGGATCGCGGCACGCGTCCGCGAGAACGAGCGCTGCGAGGTATTGCACGAAGACTAGGCGCGAGCCCGGAAGCGCTGACAGAGGTGCGCGCAGGAGAAGGGAGAATTGGAGGCATCCTGGAGGGGAGAGCCACACGTTCGCACCGCGGCCTCGACCGGTCAATTGCATTGAGGCCAGCGAGACAAGCGGCGTCGGGAGGGAAGTGAGCAGATGGGTGTTTCTGGAATAACGTCATCGACACAACCAGGTGTACAGAGACGGAGGCGTACTTGTCGAGCATCGTCTGTGTGCTGGTCACAACCTCGCCATACAACAGCGCTTCACCCACTCCCCAGGTATCGTCTTCATAGGTGTCCGGGCATGCTTGTCCTTTCCGGGCGTCCGCGAGAGCTTCGTAGTATGCAGTGATATTGAAGCGCGGCGTGAGTTCGGTGGCAGGGAGAGTTGCGCCCGGGTAGACGACGACGTGCTTCGGATTCCATGTCGTAGGGTCGTCGCTCGTGGTATCTGCTGCAACAAGCTGCTGCTCAAAGACAGCCGTCGCCTGTTCCTGCGAGTGGAAGAGAAAGGTGTCATTCTTGTCCGCGAGCTCGTGCGTAAGAGCCGGGACACCAATCAAACGGAGAGCATGCTCGACGACGCCAGGACGCCAAGGTGCCGAGCAGAGAACTTGAGGGGTGGGCCGTGCGACTGCGTTTGACATGGAGAGCTGCAAACCAAGGGCGTCGATGGTCGAGCGGAGGAGTGCGATGATTCCGGGCTGCGCGGCGTACTCTTGTGGGACACACAGAGTCCACACGCCTACCACTCCCTGGCCGAGTGGGATGTTTGCGCCAGCGACAGTCGTGCCAGATGGATATCGCGCGATGACTTCGACGCCGACCTTCCCCAGGTCTGGTATCGCAGTCAGATCGATCGAGCCTGCTGTCGGCAATCCCTCCACGACGTAGCCGTTGACCACTTGCACGTCGGCCAAAGCTGGAGCACCAGTGCTTGGAGCGATCGTCACGACGATTCTGCTATCCTCATCTTCTAAGGACAGTTTGATGTTCGACGACGTGTCCGGCAGCCCCCGACTCTGAGCTGGGCTCGCGCGAGCGACGTTCCCCAGCGATAAGAAGCGCCCGCCAGCGGCGACGTACTTCTGGACCGCCTGAGCCGCAGCGGTGTTGAAAGGTGATTCTGGCGTTCCGGTTTGGCCCTGAGACAGGAAAGGAGGCATAACGAGCATTGCGCATCCTTTAGACCATGGGTGCGAGGCGAGGGACGTCGAGTTGACGGCTTGCACGGCGTAGTTCGGGGCCAAGATGGAGCGGATGAAGGAAAGGATGTGCTGGTGGGAAGTCGAAGATAGATCCGAGCCGGTATAGACGAGGACGTTCATGTCGCAAAGAGGAAGTGCCGCGGTGGATGTCGTGCGAGTTCGTGCTCGAAACACCGAGAGATATCGTCGGATTATGGTGATGATGCGGGACTGATATTCAAACTCGTCAGTGATCTCTTAGCGCATATAGTGGCAGTAACTTACTTGTATGCGGGCAATATGTCAGCGTTTGTTCACTAGCATCGCAACATACTGCTTGCTGTCAGGAGGGGCAGTGGCGGTTGGAATCAAGACAGGCTCAGATAAGATCGGCATGCGTCATCGCCATCTTATCTAACCTCTCACTGTAGATAAGATTATCGCATCCTCTTGAAGTCATCGACGTTGATGCAGCGCTCAACGTTTCAACACTCAAGCTCTATCCGCAGACGACTCCCGCGCCTTGTGTGCCGTCGACTTTGGGGGCAGACTATTGCCCTCCACGTGTTTGTGCTCAGTGGTAGACACGGCTACCGGGGAGCCGCTGTCCGAGCCGTTCCACTCCGATTTCCCATGAGTCTCCGTGTCTTCTTCCGGGAGTGCGAAGAGGTCCTGCACGTCGCCAAGACGGCCGTCGGACGCATTCAAACGTGGTTCCGGAGCACGCGGACCGGCGACTGCACCGAATCCCGACCCTCGACGGTGAACTCGTTTGGCGCGCCGTTGTCACGGACGATGGATCGATGGTCGGTTGCCATGGACGGATGAGTACGGAGGAGTGAATTTTCATCGCACGAGGGCGACGCGATCCCGGCGGACGATACTCGTTGAAGTGACCGTCCAGCTCCTGGGTTGAGGTACGTACCCGTACGTCTCCATTCGTCAGTGCCAATGTTGACGGGAACTCCGACAGATAATACATAGCGGGGCTTTCAAACAGAGCCGCGCGACATACGGAGTCCGCGTCAGATTCTGTACCGAGTATGCGTGATATGCAGTACTGTACGCACCTCTCATGTCCATGAACTTCATCGCATCCTCGCGCGTGTAGGGGCCGACGACGAACAGGAGTTGCATCACACACTCTCTTATCCTCTCATCCAACGAATGCGGGGGAACGCAATCATTGTATTCCGCATCATTGCCACCGCCTTCCCGTAAGAGCAAACGTGACAAAGTACGGGAGGGAAGAGAGGTGTACGCATGTAGGTACATACGTACCGAGCTCTGTCATCCGGTTCGAACGGGGAAAGTCTAGATGAGTAAGTTTAGGGCAGGTCGTTACGCGTTTGATCTCTGATATCCGGGGCTTCGGCGCCCGCTCACCGTCAGGCGTTTGCAATTCCCAACGCTCATCACTCTACATGGACGTGCTTGATGCCGGCGTCGTACGAGTTCGTCGATGCATGCAAATAATCTTGTGTTGAGAGTCGTTCGACTTGATACGTATGGCTCACCAGGTTCTGTAATAAACCCCTCCGCGTCCAACCGTCCCCCAGGATTTGCCCCGTGACCTTCGCTCAGACCTGCGCGGTCTTGGAATAGCCAAGTACGTGCCACTCTACTTCCACTCTGCCAGTTGAACATGACCTCTTTCCTAGGTCAAACGCGCGTTATCTGTTGAGACTTGACATGGATCCCGACAACGGCCGCCGCCCGTTTTCACCGCTTCTCCATCTCGTTCTACCGGAGATGGCGCTGGGTGTCGTCATCACACTCAGAGCTCCCTGGTTGGCTAAATTGGTTGCATCGTTCAGCCTTATTGCTTGGGTTGTCTACACTTTGGTGTCTACCGACACCGGAAAAGCGGTCGACAATTACGCTGTCGGCAGCGCCGTCCTTGGAAACACACTTTTCAACACCATTCTCTTCCTCTGTTTCACCGACCCCATTACAGAGCTCCGCCACCTCCGCACTCCAGAGCCTGCACTATCCGAAAGGTCGTTCTTGGCGAGGTTCTGGAACGCTCTCTGCCTCGTTCGCAACAACCGACTCATCGGCTGGAACGCTCAGGTCTGTTGTTGCCTGCCCCCACATACATCACGGCCTTACGCACGTTTATATGTAGGTACCCAACGTTCCGCCCGCGACAACAAGCAAGGCCTTTTTTTTCCGTAGACGCGTGCTGCAGCTCCTCTCCAGCGCTTTCCTCGTCGACCTCACCGAGTCCTTCGTCTACCCATACCGCCATTTCTACGATGATCCTCCCCCTCCCGGCCTCGCGGGCTACGTGCTCCGCTCCGGAACAACATTCGTGTGGCTGGTCATGACCTACGCGATCCTCAAAATGTTCTACAACATCGCATCGATCCTCGCTGTCGCCCTCTATCTGAGCGAGCCGCAAGACTGGCCGGACACCTTCGGGAGCTGGAAGGACGCGTACACCTGCGCCGTCTGTGGGGGTGAGATGTCGCGCCTCTCGCTCTTCGATGACTCCCAATCGCTGATACCGGGGTCCACCGACCAGTCGCACTTGGCACCAGAACCTCCGTCGCGTTCGTCCCCTGCTCCGTCTTCTCCCCATATCGCGCGCGCTTCCTAACCCTCTGCCAACAGCACTTTCATGCATGGGGCGCGCGCGCGATCCGCGTCCTCGGCATCCCGCGCGGGACCTTCCTCTCCTCCCAAGTCCAGCTCCACACCGCCTTCGCCGTCTCTGCCCCCCTCCACTCGTGCGGCGATCTCATGCTCGGCGTGCACCACTTTGGGCGCTCGCTCCCCTTCTTCGCCGCGAACGCGGTCGCGATCGCCGTCGAGGACGTGTGCACGCGCGTGTTCGGGGCCGCGTTGGGCGGTGGGCCGCGTACGCGGACGCGGCGCGCGTGGCGGGTGGTCGGGTACGTGTGGGTGGCGGCGTTCATGAGCGTCGCGGGGCCGCCATACGTGCAGTGGCATTTCGAGTCGGGCGTGGTGGCGGAGCCGGTGCTGCCGGTGTCGCCGCTGCAGCGGTTCGTGTTTCCGTTTTTGTGAGTTCTTGCGATGTCGTGTGTCGGGTCTCCGCTGACGCGCTTTCTTTGCAGAGCCGGGCATTTGTCTGTGCTGTAGTGCCTCACAACATAGTACAACGGACAATGCACGCGCGTCTCCTGCTTCTCTACTCATCGGGGCCCATAGGCGGTCTCTCCACTTGAGCGTCCAACAGATGTTGTTGAAGCTGCTGCTCAATGATGGGGCATAAGACTTACGAGCAGCGAGATGGGTATAACAGGGGGTATGGAGGAGCGGAAAGCGAGTGTCGATCCATACCACGCAGTTCCATGCACATTTAGAGCGCCAGGTTCTATGTTGAGATGGTAAAGCCGTAGCCACCTGCGCTCATCCCCCCAGCACAGTTCGCGATGGCGATGGACCCTAGTGGACGGCGAAGCGCGGACCCGCCCACCCCACAGAGTGCCGCCACGATGCTCCCACTCGTCCAAGGAGGGGCCGAAAGGGAAGAAACCGAGTTAGGTACTGACGCCTCAGCCTCGTCCTACGTCTCAAGCTTGCC